>NW_020664417.1:94181763-94216749 GCF_002925995.2 Terrapene triunguis | reverse complement strand
AAGCCTGGGAGGGGAGGAGAATTAGAGAGGGGGCGGCATGCTCGGGGAGGAGGTGGAGCAGAGGTGAGCTGGGGTGGGGAGCTGCCACACGGCTCCCGGGGGGGGGAGCTGCCGCGGGGGGCGGGGAGCTGTGCCGCTGGGGAGGGGTGCCTCAGGGCAGAGGGGGAGGGCGGGGAGCTGCCGCAGGGCTGGGGAGGGGGGTGCAAGGTGGAAGTTTCGCTTAGGGTGCGAAACTTCCTTGCACCGGCCCTGCAGATAAACATTCAGTTCTCAGGTTGCACTGGTGTGATGAAGATGGAACAAACTGGAGACTCTTTTTATGATGCTTGGCTGGAGGCGCCAAGTCTTACAGTAGTCAGCTAACTTTATCATGTCCCAGTTTAAGGTCGCATCAAGCTCATGAAATATCTGGGCCTGGATACCGAAACAGATGTCGTCTGCGTAAATGAATTTTCGTGACTCGGTTGTTGGCAGGTCATTGATGTAAAGGTTGAACAGGGTTGGAGACAGCACAAAGCCCTGGGGTAACTGTTTGCTCTGTCGTCTCCAAGCACTCGTCTTCTCTCCCTTATGGACTCTGAACTGCCTATTGCGGTGGAATAGTTCAACGATGCCTGTGACCCAAGGTAGCAGGACCCGTGATGCCTTCACAAGCAGGCCAGTGTGCCATACCGTATCGTATGCCGCTGTTAGATCGGTAAAAACAGCGCCCGTTTTCAGGTTTCTCTGGAAGCCATTTTCAACAAATGTGGTTAGCACAAGTACTTGGTCACATGTGCTACGGCCTTGGCGAAAGCTGGCTTGGTCAGGGCTCAAAATTCTCTCCACGTCAGGTAATACGCGCTGTAGGACCAAGCACTCCAGTGCCTTGAAGCATACCGACAATAATGATATAGGACGCTTTAGGAGGCCAATGACTTTTTGTGGTGTGCCATATCTTCGATAGCCCAGCTTCACTGATGACCCTGGTGAAGAATTTCACAAGGCAAAGCCAAGCACGGGAGCCAAGGCTTTTCAGGAATTCTGGAGATATCTTGTCATAGCCCGCAGCTATTCCACACTTGACGCTACCCAGTATCTGTTCCAGCTCTGTTACAGTGAATGGTTCTGGGCAGCTTCTAATCTGGTGTACACGTTTAAACATACGCCATTCATTCCTCATGGATTAAGTTATACCAAGTAAAAAAGATAAAGGTAGAAACGGTTACAAGCAAATAAAACTGAAAACATGAATTTAAAAAAACTAAAACTTAAGCTATCAAGATACCGTCTTGGTTCAAGACGGTTTCTCTCACCTACAATTTTATTTCCAATTTTTACAGGCCAGCCTGGCCAGGATCCATCCTAGAGATCAAATTCCTTCGTTCCTTTGTCTCCTAAGGTGAAGGATGAAGATGGAGTCTCTCTGTGTTCCTTATATCAACAAGGGGAATGTCTTTGTCTTACAAGTCAGGAAGGCCTTCTGGGGATTCATTCTCCTGTATCTCTCTGGGGTGCAGAAGCCACGTTAATTCTCAAACTCAGGATAACCCAGGCTGGGTTAGCATGATGGCTTTGTTTACTGCTAACATGTAAATTGAGGTAAACCCACATTCCTTTCTCTAGGACAGACCTGTTTATCACCTTTACTTAGCCTAGGCTTAAACATGTTCTAGTAACACCATACAGAGAGAATTCATAACTTCCCATATACCCTTAAGACATGCATTTTACAATGACATTAATAACCAACGTGTTATTAGCTTTCATATGATAACTCATACGGCATATTGATTTGGCTACTGAAAGACAGATTCAGCTTCACCCATTAAAGTCTCAAGGCTGGGACCTAAATTTCATGTCATCAGAGTAACAAATTATCTGACTGCTTTCCATTTTAGAAAAGCCTTGGAAAAAGTTTTACATCCCATTTCTAGAGGCCAGTGGGTGCCTGAAAGCCATTACATTGCAGACCTGGAAACCTTTCAAATGAGGCTTGTGGCAAAATGATCATTAGGATCCTAATCAGCACCTCACTGCGGATGCTCAAGCTTGGACCTTAAATCACCAATTTGGAATACGAGATTTAAAAGGAAATGGAATCTCCAGTCCATACGCTGGGTGCAGCTGCAAGCCAATTTCACCTAGTTGCTTTGTTACTAGGTGACGGCTCGGGGGTGAGGGTGGAACTGATTTATTTCTCAGCTAGCAGAAAACAAGGGCAAGGCCCATTAAGATAAGAAACTAAAGGGTGATGAAGACAATGAATAAAATATATCAACAAATAATAATAAAACACGTACACGGTGCTCTCCAGCTGTTTAAAGCCCTGGACAATGGTGGGGAAACATGATTAAACTCACATGGGGAAAATGAGGCCAAGAAATTTGAATGACTGTCCCAAGGTCACATGGTGAGTCAGTGGCAGAGCCAGGAATCGAACCTGAGTCATCAGTTTCTGACACCAGTGCCCTATCCCTCAGGGACTATGCTGCCCTTACTTCCTTTAAGGAAATAAATAAATAAATAAAAATAAGAGGTTAAAAGAACTTTGGAATGCTGTTAAATACACGTCTCTCTTGCTGTAGCCATCTTTTAAAGAAAACTAGGGAGGGAAGGATCTTTATCATTTACAGTTTATTCAGTCCAGAAAAGCAGAGTCATTAAGAATCAAGACCTTCTCTACTCTAATCCTGCAGGCCAGTACAGAGTACCCCACCTTGTCACTGGTGCCATATGGCGGAGGGTATATTGCAGCATCGAAAACTTCTTGAGTTAAACAGAATCATATCGATATCATTCTCTGCAAACGCAGCAGAATTATGCAAGACCAACATCATTGCTACCCTACCTATTCAGTTCACCCTGATGGAAGCCAGTCAGCTGTCAAGTATTTCACTAATTGAATCTAAGATAACACAAAAGGACTTATGTTCCTACTCTTTTATGATAAAGCCAGATTTGTTTAATAGTTAGGCTCACAATAGCTTTGTCCTGAGCCCTTCACTTACACCATCTGGTGCTTATCTGACTGCTAAAAGGCATCCGTCTCTAGTGCTTCAATACTAAAACTCAGTACTCCCACAAATGACAGACAGGTGATGGAGGCTTTCCAATTACAACTTACCATATTACTTGTGTTCTGAATATATTTCTATCTACCTCTATAAATGTGTATGGCTAGACAGATATAAAATAAATGAAGTCGAGTAATGTATATTGGTTTGCAGAAGTATTGTGAATGATGGAAGCAATTTGTGCTATCGAGCAGGCTGGCTTTAAATACGTGAATTGTTTGTTTTATCACATTTTATCACTATCATATTCTTCAGCCAATTTTTATTTACTTTCTTGGATTTCTAAAAATCTTACGAAAATGCACCTATCCTTTTGCCCAAGGCACATGTGCATTTTTTTTAAAAAAAGTATGAAACAAACTGATACTAATTAGGGGTTCCCTTCAATCTTTTTACCTGTTAGAATTGACAAAGACCACCACCTTAGCCCATACACAAAATCACTAATCCACCCCTTCACTCATGTACTCCATCTATAAGTCCTCACTTTATCTCAGGCACACCATAACTAGCGCATGTCACTACTCAAGGAAAAACAGATAGGCCTCATGCTGTGCCTTGAAGGTCAAAATACTCTGGATCTGTCTGAGGTTTGTCTAGTTTTGGAATAGCGGTCAAGGGGTAGGTCAAGGTTAGCAAATATATGTGAGTCTACCTCTTTGCCTCAATTTAGCTGGTTGAAGTTGATGCTGGAAAACTTAAGGTGAACTCTAATCAACTAAATCGAGGTAACAGGAGTTAACCTGCATCGGCAGTTGGGAAATAGTTGGGTTTAGATAACCCTGATCTCTTTCCCTAAAATAAAAAAATCTTAAATGGGAACTAGTTCCAGAATCAAAGGTAAAACTATGCAAGCGTCCTTATGGGAAGCTAGTATTTTGATTTGTCTAAAGAAGACATTAGGAATAAGGAAGACATTAGGACGTTGATTCCTGCTCTGTCCCCTCTGGCTCTGGTATGGCTCTGACTTTTTAGAAACATTTAGTAAAGCTGTTCCAAAGCCTGTTATTTAATAGATTTCTTAACACCAAGAATATCTTCCTTGCCCAAAGAAGTGTTTTTTAATGTACCTTATTGGCAAGTTGAGCACTTTAAAGTTTTGATAGGGACTGTTAAGTGCCTGGTGTACTTTGTTATCTCATGATAATGGCCTCTTCCTCACGGTTTATTGATTTATTAAGGATAATGTGAATAGTGAGGCCATAAACTTAGAAGAGTAATAAAAGTGCTAGAACTGATATGGGAATGCATCAGAGAATATCTTGCATATTACATTGCTGGAAGATGGCCTCTTTCCCTTGTGCCTTGGCCAACAGGTGCCTTTGTTTAGAAGTGACGCCTTCCGTTAAATTTAATTACTTCCCTTGTGGCTCACATGATAAGGATGTACTTACTGAATGAAAGGTGGCTTTCTGTTTAAAAGTGCAGGGTAAAGGTATGACGATCGACAAGGGAGACTTTTAAATGAAGCTATGCAGGATGTGGGCTCTGTTATTCCACCGGTGGTGATTGGGGCTTCAAAGGCTCAGATTCAGATGTTTCGCACAGCTGAATTGCATAGTAAATATATACCCCTTGATAATAAGACAAAGGTTATTCATAATGGGTGACCTGTATTCACAGCATTCCGACAGGAAACAATGAGCTATCAGAAGTCACTTGTACAAAAGTGAGTCTCATTCATTATTGATGAATATTCCACATTGCAGACAAGCTTTATATTTTTTTCTCCATTTCAGCCAAGGTCTTTCTCATTCGAGGAGTATTTTCTGCATTATTAATTCAATCATGCTGAGCAGCTTGCTTTCTAATTTTTGCTTTTGGATTCCTCTCACTCCCTTTTACACCTGGGGATAGTTAGTTCACATTCAAGCGATTGAAAGAGATGTCCTTGCTGCAATAAATATGTGATTACTGCTGAGTCTGGGGTTTTAAAAACCTGTAGCATCCTGTGTCTCGTCACCTCTATGGCAGGGATTTCTCAACATTGGGTGTTCAAAACACAGCAGCAGCCTTTACACTGCCCCGATCCAGTGGCCGTCTGATAATACCCCACCCTCCGCCACTGCCCCAAGAAATTCTTCCAATAACCAAGGGAGGCCAGAGCCTGGGGAAAGCCTGACCATATGCCTTTGTCCTCGGTCACACACTTTGTCCCAGGCAGAAAGGTGGGTGTAGGAGCTTCTCTCCGTGGTGTATTGAAAACTGAGTTAAAATGGTAAGCTATTGTCTCAGGGAGTTTCCAGGTCCTGCTTGCAGGCTAGGTGGCTCTATAGGGAAGTGTGTGATCTGGGTCCAACATCAGTCTGTCTGCAAAGAGCCAGCCTAAAGCAAGATGGTGTGAGTTATGCCCTCTGCCTTAGGGAGCAGCCTGCTTTCTCTCTGTCTGTTTTTGGTTCTTGTGTATTAAGATTCTGGATTGTAAGAAATAAAGTAGTGCTATGCTGCAACCTTCCAGGAAGAGTACTTTAGGTTTTTACTAAATATCTCTGTTTGTATGCTTTGAACATAACACTACCATCCAGATATTCCACTGGAGGGAATCCTCAGGGGCCTGGATCTTCTAACACCCAAGTGGAGGTGGCACAGTATCTCTAATTGCCTATGTTCATTTTCAGTCCGCAGTACAAGGACCATGACTTTCCACAGTAGCACAGTCCTGGACCTCCCTCAATGTACTCCTTTTCTGAAACAAAGTGCCTAATCTTCATTAAGGTTAAATTCCCATTAGGGCTCAATGGTAAGGCCCTCTTCAGCTGGAACAGTCAATGGGCTTTTGCCTGAGCAAGGTCTCCAGAATTAGACGCTGGGAGAGAAGGAGAGGCACCTTTAGCACATGTTCATAGTCTTGGATCTCCTCACCTACAAGAACAGAGGAAACAGCACAAAGAAAGTGCCCGAGGGTGGAGGCGGGAAATGAGAGCTACACTATAATTTCACATGCTGACTTCTCTGAGCTGTGAGTTCAGTTGTTGTGAGCTAAGAAAAGCTTCAAAAATCAGATGTTCTGGTTTGTGTATTAGTTTATAACAGCACTAAGGACCTCAATAGGAGACCTTTATCTGTCAAATCCCAGCCAGCCTTGGTAAGTCACCTTTTGTCACTTCACTTTGTTACTCATCTGAGTGGGGGGTAGGGGTGGGGGACCATGATGTAGATTAGTCCCCAGATTTGAAGTCGGGAATGAATTTCCACTGAAATACTTTAATAACTGGCTAATGCTTATACGTAACTATTCACTCTACTGACTGGAATCACAATTATTCAATTGTGTGCCCTAGACACTATACTGTTAACAGTTATTAGAGATTTTTCTTTAGCTCAAGTGGTAGAGGCATCCATTTCTGGAGCAGTAGAATGTGAGTTCTATCCCTGCTTCATGTTGCCATGAAGTTCTGAATGCTTGTGGTGCTCAGAGTCATGGTAACCCTGAAATTCCTTTATGGTCATAGGTATGACAGCACAAGGGCATAAATGGGTAGACCACAAAGGGTTGGGGTTTAGTTTTGGGTCAAAGAAATATCTAAGTTTGCCCAACATACTGAATTTGCAAAATATGACCGAGGGCTCACAGGGACAGAGCCACTCACAACAATGAAGGGAGAAAAATGTCATCAGAACTCTTCAGAACGCTCAGCAAAGATTGTCTCTAAAATTAGGAGGAGTTAGGTTTGAGTCGTGGGGGACAGAGAGGGTGGGGAATGGAGGAAGAAAATATTTTTATCTAGACTAGTTTGTCCATGTCTAACATGGTCAGCTGGAATGGGCACTGGACTGGGATTCAGGAGATCTGGGTTCTGAGCCCAGCTGAGCTACTCCCCTTTCTGTGACCTTGGGCATAAGAATGGCCATAGTGGGTCAGACCAATAGTCCATCAAGCCCAGTATCCTGTCTTCTGACTGTGGCTGGGGCAAGATGCTTCAGAAACAGGGAAATCTTTCAGTGATCCTCCCCTGTTGTCTAGTCCCAGCTTCTGGCAGTCAGAGACTTAGGCCAAATCATATTATCTCTCTGTGCCTTTGTTTTCCGATCTGCCTTGTCTATTAGCCCATAAGCTCTTTGGTGCAGGGACTGTCTCGTACTGTGTTTGTACAGGGCCTAGCACAAAGGGCTCCTCATTTCACTTGGAGACTCTAGATACTAATGTAATTATAAATAATAAGATATCAAGAAGTCACTGAAGGCCCAATGCTGAAGTAAAAATATACTAAGGTAAAACACCATTAACTGAATAAGGACTTCAGTTACATGCTACGCACAGTCTCTCAGACACGATTAATTCCATATTAAAGTCTGTATGTTGATAGATAAGAAGCCAGTAGAGAATGGTGATGAGATGTTTTAGACTGCATTACACCTCATGCTGCAGAATTTTATCAGGAGGACAGACGGATCCTATTTGAAATTGTCACAAAGATTCCTCATTCTTAATTAAATTTGACTGAGTCTCTGTTAGGAAATCATGTATCATTTTATATTATAAAACCTTAACAAATGTGAGTTCTTGTCCTGTGCGGTAACATTAAAGTAACTTAAATTCCACTTACGTATACAAATTGAACTGGATAGCATTTAAAATACTCACTCTTGAGCATAAATGGTGTATAATTATATTGTCATGATGGCCCTTCAGTTATAAATTAAATTAGACTATAATACAGTGACTTAACATCTTGTTCTTACACATTTATTCCCTCTACCAGTAGTGATCTGACCCAGATTTAAATTCATATTAGCATGGATATCTTTTTCCCCAGGACTGTTAAAGACTCAGTTCTTATGTTCTTATCCTTAATGTTGTTACTATCAAGAAATGGCAGCTCAGTCTCCTTTTTAGTATTAATTGAACTCATCAGTGAAATTTAAAATAATGGCCCAGGTCCTCTGTTGCAATCTGGTCATTTCACACCACTCAGGTAGCATAAATTCTGGTGATCCTTGGCTGCTGGAACATTCTCTAGTGGGGGCCATGGTAGTTGGGTCTAACTCAGCCTCAAGGCTGCTCTACAGCTGTTAAGGCCCGGCTTATCAAAGCCCTGGCTGGGATGATTTAGCTGGGGTTATAATAAATTGGGACAACTAATGAAAAAACAGGGAGTGAGGTGACGGTTAAAGGTTCAAAATCAGGGTGCCAGATGGGGACACCGAGCAGAGAACCCCGGACAGCGCCCACTGCTCCTCAAAGGTGGCAAAGGAGCTAGCGGACGTTCCCCAGTGGAACTCTGCCCGGAGACGTGAGACCAGGGAGGTACGGAAATAGGCCCCACAGTCGCAGAGCACCCCCTCGTCCAACATCCTCTCCCTGGTATTATAGATAGTGAGTTTGGCTAAGGCCAGGAAGAGGTTGACGAGGAGGTCTCACGACTTAGTGGGGCCACGGATAGGGTGTGTATAAATGAACAGGTGTGGGGAAAAGTGCAGCCAGAACCTCAACAAGAGGTTCTGGAGGAGCCGGAACAGGGGCTGCAACCTGGCGCACTCGAGGTAGGCGTGCGCCAGGGTCTCCCTCACGCCGCAGAATGGGCAGGCCTCAGGAATAGGGGTGAACCTCACCAGGTACACGCCCGTGCTCATGGCTCCGTGAAGGAGCCGCCAACCAATGTCCCCGTGGGGCCTTGGGACTAAGGTAGAATAAAGGCTGGCCCACCAGCTGGGGTTGGTCCTGCTTTGAGCAGGGGGTTGGACTAGATGACCTCCTGAGGTCTCTTCCAACCCTAATCTTCTATGATTCTACGATTCTACATTGAGCATGGAGCTGAACAGGCAGGACCATTAAAAAGGAAAGACGATGTACGGGCAAAGGGACATGGGGCACAAAAGAGTCATCTGCAGTTCCTTAATCCTGGGGCTGGTTACCCGTCAGTCTGGATTTACAGATTAATATAGCCAAAGGACTTTTGCATTAATGAAGAAAGAGATCCTTTGATTGCAGGGAATGCCCCAGCCATGTTTTCCTCTGGCTGGCCACATCCTCAAGGGCTGCAAAGAAGGGGTGGTGTAGAGCAAGTTATGCCAGATTTATGCCACCTGTGATGCCCATGCAGTGAGATTCCTCAGGAAGCCGGTTAACGTGGCTTAACAGCCCTTTCACGTTATGGGAGTGCTGCAAAGGGTTACAGTGCACCAGAGAATCTGGTCAATTGACTTGATTTATGCCATCCCAAGAGAGAGCAGAATCAGGCCCGATGGCTGTTAAAACAATAATGCATTCAAATTCTGCTTGCAGTTACAGCAGAGTAAATGCCAGATTTACACCGAGGTAACAGAGGGAAATGTGGTCCAATATTTTTCCAAGGCCTACTATTAATTGTGCTAAGATGACTCTTAAAAAAAAGGGGGGGGGGAAGCAAAAGAATGACACCGATGATAAACAATCTACAGTTTTCCAGTGAACTTCTAAGGTCTTGAAACCACTGGAAACACTATTTACTTGACAGAGTCTCACCAAGGGTTCTAAATAATAAGATCCTATCAAATAAGCTTACTGGGGCAAAGGGAGCATGTTGTGTTAATAAGTGATAGCTCAGGGCTGAGTGTGAGTGAATTCGTTACAGCTGTTCTCGTGTGTGTAGCTTTTTGCTGCTGTACTGTAGATTTGCCATGAATGCTGTTTTTCTTTGAAGGGATTTTGCTACACGCAGTTAAAAAAACAATACAGCTAATACGAAGCCTAGATGTTGTTTTCAGTTTGACGATTAAAAATTAAAATGAAACCCAAATTCCTTGGTGCTCATGGATGAGTATCAAAAATGAACATTGTACACTTGCCTGTTTAAGTGTAAGAAACCAAGCAACTCGGAATGACTGGAGTTAAATGTCGGTTAAGGGAAATATTTATATTCACCACTGTGGGGAATAAAGCAAACTTGAAATTCAGAAGCGACAGGGCTTCTATTTTTTCTAATGTTTCAGGGCAAAACAATAAGATCTCTTGGCATTTTTTATATCCCCAGAGCAAATAATATGAGGATGCTCACAAGCTTTGAGGCTCAGTTCAGGGAATAGTCTTCTATAACTCCAGTAGCTCCCCCTCTAACAAATTCCAGGACATATCAGGCAGTGGTTAGCGCCTCATTTTCCTGGAGGGAAAACAAGAAATAAGACATTATTCAAATGATGTGCTATATCTGCTGAGTTAATTCATCACCTCAACCATAGACAGGAGGAATAATTTTGCAATCAGACTCTGAGAGCTACTTTTGACAATTGATTTTTATCAAATACACCCAAAACCTTGGGAGAGTACTGAACTCAGTTTCTATCTCACAGAAAGTGCAATGTGACAATCCAGGACAATCTTCTTTGTCTGTAATGCTTCCTTATGCAAAACATGCCCTGAGCATCTAATCGATCCCATATTAAAATAAATGCTGGGGGGGGGGAGAAGAGTTTTTAAATGACATTCATATAGGGCTTCATACCTTTGAAGTAGAGCATGTTGGAAAAATGTAAATATTTTCCATGGCTTTTTTTTCAAACATTTTCATGGAAATTTTGTTTTTTTCCCCCTTAACATAAATCTAATATTTTTTTTCTTTTTTTCAAAAAGAAAAAAAATGACTTTGGTTTTCAATAATTGTTTTCAGTTTTTAGAAACGGAAATATTTCACTGAAAAAATGGGGGGGGAATGGATGTGTTTTGTTGTTGTTGTTGAAAAGACAGGGCATTTACAATGAAACAGAAATTTGAAATGCAGAGAAGCCATTTTTTTGTTGAAAAGAATTTTTCCCTCCAGCTCTATTGTAAAATAAATGGAAAGATTTCCTATAGGGCACATCCTCAGTTGGTGTAAATTGGCATACCTCCATTGACGTCAATGGAGCAATTTATTCCAGTTGAAGACTCATCAACTTTAAGATGAGAAGGGGCCATCATAATCTAGGCTGACCTCCTGAACATTGCAGGCCTCAGACCCTCTCCCATCCACTCCTGTAATAAATCCCTAATCTCTGGTTGAGTTACTGAAGTCCTCAAATAACGATTTAAAGACTTCAAGTTACAGACCTGCCACATTGATCTCAACGGAGTCGGCACTGGGCTAATATAAAAGTCTTCCTAATTCTGGATATACAAGGTAGGTGAGATAATATATTTTATTGGACAAGCTTTTGAGCTGATACAGAGCTCAGTATAAGCTTGAAAGTTTGTCTCTTTCACCAACAGAAATTGGTTAATAAAAGATATTACCTCTGTAATCTGTGATCAATTGTTCTCCATGTCCACTGACGGTAGGACAAGATGTAATGGGTTTAATCTGTAGCAAGCTACAACCCTGATGATCATAGATTGTAAAACCAGAAGGTACCATTGTGATCATCAGGTCTGACCTCCCGTATAACACAGGCCATATGATTGCCCTCAATTAATTTCTGTTTCAGCTAAGACACATATTTTAGAAAAAAAATCCAATCTTGATTTCAAACTTTCCAATGATGGAGAATCCACCACAATGCTTTGCAAATTGTTCTGATGGTCAATTACAATCATGGATAAAAAAAATCATCTTATTTCCAGTTTGAATGTGTCTAGCTTTAATTTCCAGCCATTGGAACTTGTTATAACTGTCTCTGCTAGGTTGAATAGCCCTCTGTTATCAAATTTGTGTTCCCCGTGTAGGTACTTACAGACTATGAGCAAGTAACCCTTTAAGATACTCTTTGTTAAGATTTTGCTCTTCAGTGTGCGTTGTTAGTGACTCTAAACCCAGATAGCTGACCTGTAGGCAGGCAAATGTTAACAGCCAGATTACATCACTCTTACTCACACTCAACAGCTCTATGAACTGATTGTGAAGTAAGGTACAATTCAAGGTGAGCAAAGGTGGCAGAATCTATCCCTAAAAAAGACTATCAGATATCCTTTTAAGAGATCCCCAAGAAATGTTCTGACTGAGTGTAAAAGCTACAGTGAAATTAACATTTGCTGAGTCATTTAATAAACTCAGGTTGGTATGAAAAAGTAACTGCAATTGCAGTTGCTTATTATATGACTCCCAGGAAACCTTTATTAGACACCACAGAACTATCTGAAAATGTATAATTTAGCATTCCCCTTCCTCAGACCTGCTTGTTCTTGTTCAAGATGGTCTCTTTGCATCTCTCTGTTTCCTTCAATCCTTCCTGACCTCTGGTACATTCTTTATTTTTATGGTATTACTGTACTCTATTTTAGAGAATCAGTATCAATTCTGGGGCTGAACCTTCAAGCTACTGAGGACTTCTGCAAGGTAGCGTGTTTGCAGCTCCCATTGGCGTCAACTCTCTAACTTCAATTTAATCTATTCATCTATCCGTGCTCCTGTATTGGTGTCTATCAGAACAAGGGGAGTCCAGGGGGATCTGCCCTGCACAGGACCTGGACCAACACGATAAAAGTAGAATGGTGACGAAGTCCCAGAGTGGAGTCAATGTGATGGGTTGGACCCCCCTTCCGGGGTGCCACTTGATGTGCTGGGGTCCCACTGAGCCCACCTATCCCAACAGCCTGAGTTCCCCTTACTCTGTGCTGCTGTGACAAGCTCTCAAGCCCCATTCCAGCACACACACAGGTACAGACACACCCAACTGCAGAATCACACAGTGTCTGCAATCAGCTTTGTGTCGGAGGACTCAGCTCGGGGAATTGCCCAGCATTCTGGTGCACACCCACTCTGGAGTGTAAACCCAAAATTATATTGTCTTGCACTGTATAGAGATCTATATAGCATAAGCTCATGAAATTTGCCCCCCTCCCTCAATGTAGAGGAAGATATGCACAGCTTTTTGCCCCCCTCCCAGTTATGAATTGCACAAACTGGGTTTTAACAAGTTTATTAACTAGAAACGGTAGATTTTAAGTGCTTATAAGGGATAGCAAACAGAACAAAGCAGATTACTAAGCAAATAAAGCAAATCACGTAAACTAAGCTTAATACACTAAGGAATACTGGCTACAAATAATAATTTCTCACCCTAAATGTTGTTTCAAGCAGGTTGCAGTTTCTTGAAGGTAAACTGCACTGCTTGCAGTTTAAATCTCCAGGGATTCTTTTTACAAGCTAGACACCATTCCTAGCCCAGGCTCAGCCCCTGTCTTCCCCAGCTTAGTTCCTTTGTTTCTTCAGGTGTTTTCAGCAGTCTTCCATCTTGGGCAGGCAGGCAGTGGAGAAAATCCTAGGTTAACTCACTCCCCAGCCTTAAATAGGATTTGCATATAGCGGAAATCTTTTGTTTCCCAGTTTTGACCCCACCCCCTCCAATGGAAAAGTACCAGCATTTCAAGATGGTATCGTGTACCAGGTGACATGATCACATGACTCTGCAGTGTCAAGGCAGCCTCCCAGGAAACTTCTCAGGAAGGAGGGAGAGGGAGACTTCTCAGGAAGGCATTCCCCAAGTACACACACAGTTCTAATTGTTACATAGTCAATATTCATAACTTCAGATACAGAAATGATACATGCACACAAATTGGATAATCACATTCAGTAAATCATAACCTTTCCAATGACACCTCACATGACCCATCTTGCATAAAACACATCTTAGTTATGCCATATTCATATCATAACAATATTTCTAAGGAGAATATGGGGCATAATGTCAGAGTCAGTTGTTTAGTATTTCTGCTTTAAAGCGTGTTTCAGAAATGATAATGATGCTGACACTTAATTCAGTTGTGATTACAGGAGTGAAATTTCAGTGATGGGACCAGCTCAGAAAAGTACAGTGAGTACACCTGGGAGTCACCAGCGGAGGATCTGGGTGAGATCTTCAGCTGGTGCAAACTACCGTTGCTTTATTGGCTTTCCTGATTTACAACAATTGAGTCTCTGCCCTTTAGTGTATGACACAGCCTAAATCAGAAGTGGATTTGTGAAGAATTCATTCAAGCCCTAATCTGCAGTTCATCCCTGTTCAACAGAGCACTTAAGCATGTACTTGACTTCAGTAAGTGTTAAGCACATGCTTAAAATATAGCATGCACTCAATTGCTTTTCTGAATTGGGATGGTCTCCCGGAATGAATTCTTCACACAAGACTTAAATAGGTTGGCCTGATTTAAATGGGACTTAAGCATGTGCTTAAATGTTTCACTAAACTGCAGCTTCAAATTCATGAATGTATCAAAACCAAACCCATACGCAGCATCAAAGATCTCTATTATTACCATTTATAATGTGAAAATGCTTCACTCCCAGAACATATGGCCTTTTCTCTGTAGCTGCCAGCATCTTATCATTCTCCCAGCCATTCCTGGGAAACATATCACATGCAATTGTGGGATATAATGTGCAATAAGACAGGAGGAAACTTAAAATTGCTTGGTTTTTATTTTATTGACACTTCTGCTGTGTGTAAAATTACTGTAATATAAAGTGAGTTAACAATAGTCTTTTGTTGGGCAGTGGTAAAATGGGCAATTTAAAAAGAATGGCCTTATTATAATCAGACACAAAAAAAAAAAAGAAATGGAGGGTTGGGATGGCAGGGATATTGCTTACCTTATAAATAAGTCAACTGGAGAAAGACTGATAAGAGGAAAATAATCAATGCAGCTCACATGAGTTGGAAAGTAAGAAACACTAAGGATTAGGTTTTCAAATTCTCTGCCCAGGTGATGTTGTAATTGTTTGTGCAATTTCGAGTGACAGCACAATTCCAGTTATTTTGAAAGACAGTTTATGATCTGCTATTACAGTTTTAAGTTTCCATTAAGTAGTCCTTGCTTTTTACTCTCAGGCAGTCTGTGGCACAAGCTTTTGGCCACAGAAATGGGTCTTTTTAGGGGTTTTGCCCTTTTTCAAGACTGGGTAGTAATAGTAGTAATAATAATTAAAAAGAAAAAAATAAGCTGCCAACTGCAAACTCACAGGATTGAGATTTTAAAACAATAGGTCGTTCGGTACAGTTTTTTTTTTTTTATCAGGCTAGCAGTTTGAATGGAGAATGTGGGTTGTTTAGGAAGAAGTTGCGGGGGAGGAAGGATTTCTTGTTGGTCTGATATTCAGTCATTAACCATGTGGATGTTTCTGTTTTTGGAAGACGAACAAAAATAAATCATGCACAGATGTAACACAATGTGAGTGAAAATAGACCCTGTTAACAGGACTGCTACAAGAAGCACAATAGCAGTTAGAATCTCAAAAGAAAATGAGAGGCCCTGAAAAGAATGGCTGCACTTTGTGGAAGCCATAAGCAACCCAATGAGGAAGGTATTGATTTGTCATCTGGTGAGTAGTATCCACTATTGTATAAGTCCGTATGGAAATTCAGCAGATGCTATTCTTATGTTCTTTTGGGAGAGTCACAACTGTTGATGCAATACAACTGAATGATACCTGCTGACAGAATCCGTCTTTTTAAAAATAAGACGACTTGTTCAGTGGGAGAAAAATACACTGATGGTACCTACTTTCCTCTAAAAGGGCCTGTATTATAGGGGGAGTTTGGTCAAAAGGAGGACACCCATCATGTGGGCACCCACTCCTCCTTCTCTCATTGCCTTGTGTGGAGCAAGGCAAGTGACTAACTCATTCTGAAAAAAACACCTCTAGGCACCTAAGCTGCCTGACTCCAGGAGCCAGGTTCCCTTTCATGGATCATTAAACAGGGTTAGGTGCCTCCCTTCGGCCTGCATTTATCTACCTGTATCCAAAAGAGGGGTGGGATCTAGGATACACCCCTCTCCCTGGCATCTCTGTTGGCTAGCGTAGGCAGCTTCCCCATTAGGGTCCTGGCTTTTGTGGATCACTTTCTAAAATGTCTCTCTCTCCCCATTCATTGTGTAGGGAGCCTAAGTGTCTAACTCAGCTTTGTTGATCGCAGTCTTGTTCCTGTGATTTTCCAAAGGTAGGTGCCATCATGCTCAGCATTCAACGCCAAAGTCCCTTCATGGATCCTACTCTAAGGGCAGGTCTACACTTACTTCTTGGTCCGGCCGTAAGCAATCGATCTTCTGGGATCGATCCCGGAAGTGCTCGCCGTCGACGCTGGTACTCCAGCTCGGCGAGAGAAGTACGTGGCATCAACGGGGGAGCCTGCCTGCTGCGTCTGGACCCGCGGTAAGTTCGAACTAAGGTACTTTGAATTCAGCTATGTTATTAACGTAGCTGAATTTGCGTACCTTAGTTCGAAGTGGGGGGTTAATGTGGACCAGGCCTTAGTCTCTCTGTGTTTTGATGCCTTATCTGTATAATGGGAGAAATGACATTTTCCTATCTCAGAGAGATTGTGAGGATAAAATATATTTAACATTGCAAGGTATTCAGATACTACCATACTGCGGACCATATAAATAACCTAGATATTGGGCCCTGGTACTATAAGGTGCCCCATGCAGGTGGTCCTCAGCTCATTGACTTCAAATGTGGCTCTTGGTGGGCATTTGCAGAATCGGGGCCTTCAGTTGTAATCTTCTTCAAAGCAGGGACTATGACCACCTGTGCAGTGTATTTATAAATGGTAGTGCCTACTATGTCTTTGATGCTTTCCGAATGCACAAGAGGATGGTCTTTGCACCAAGTGGCTTACAATCTTAACTATTGGGATGCATGGAAGAAAGTAAGAAGAAGATGGAAGAAGACAATAAGATGGAGATGAAGTGTTTTCCTCAGCTAAGACACTCTACCTCTGCTTTTTCTTCCACCCTTTGTTTATTTAGATTGCAAGTTCATTGGGCAGAGACTGTCTCTTACTATGTGTTTGTGCAGAGCACAACGAGGGCCCTAACCTTGAGTGAAATCTGTAGGTGTTAAATATATAATTAATAATAATAAAAGTAGAGGGTGGAAGGAGGGTAGGAGCAGAACAGAAAAAGTGAGTGCCTCTAGATGGAAGATGTATTTTGCATAATTAGCAAATGTTATGATCCAAAATGGTAACCTCAAAAGAAGTAAAATTGAAATGTGATCAAATGTATATGTTTCTCAGGAAGAAATAACCTTATTTCATCCCGGTTCATTGTTACAATTAATTCAGTAATATAGGTAAACTCCCATGACTATCCATTCCAAAACCTAACAAGAGCTAAGATACCAACAATCACGACAGGACATCAAATTTCTTTTCTGACAGAAAAACTCTGCTTGGAGGGGTTTCAGATCCGCCTGATCAGTACGAAATTCAAATTACTCCAAATGATTTTGATGAGCAACGATCTTTCACAGACGAGTTGTTTGATGTTAATGAAAGAGAGGAAATAGCTAGTGATATGGGGAAAAAATGCAAGCATTGAAAAAGGCATAGAAAGGCCTGTGGTTGTTTGTTTGACTAACCATGCTAAATATATGTGCTTGTACAAAGGGATGAAATAAGAGAAAAAATATTCAGGGCCTGGGAGATTTAAGGGATTTATTCTTTATATAATGAAAGAGGAAATGAACAGCAGTAGACTACGATGATCACATTTCACAAATAACATTATTAACACAGCGCATGAATAGTTGAAATGGCAGAGTATGTATTAATTTAATAAATTAAATGAAAATTATACTGGAATTTATGTACTCTCTGTAACTTCCAATAGAGAAGGTCTCATCCAACCACAACCTGTAAGGTGGATGAGACCTGTCAGTCTTTTAAGAAGTTACTCAGACTCACAAATAAGCAGACCCAATTACTTTAGCCAAGTAATTTGTCTATAATGTATTATTATACATACTATATTATTTATTTGGATTACCCAACTGAAATCAGGGCCCCATTGTGCTAGGTGATATACAATCATATCTATCTATCTATATCTCTCTCTATATAGATATAGATTAGATTAGATTAGATTAGATTAGGGCTGTCAAGCAACTAAAAATCGCAAGTAATCGTATAAATAAAAAAAATATTGTGATAAATCACGGGATTAATAGTACTGTTAAACAATTGTAACCCTTTTCAGGTTTAGAGAGCATGCACCCTTTAAGTTTTTTTTTCCTGAGGAGGGAGGTGCTGATTGTTCCAGAAGGAGGAAGTGCTGTTGTGGGGAGAGGGAGCAGAGATAGAGGGGAGAGAGCAACAGTGTGTGTGTCTGGAGCTCCAGACAGAAGGACTGCAGGGAGGAATCACCTGAGAGGGACAGGCTGGAGCTGGACCCAGTATCATGGCTGCCCAGAGCTGCATGGGGCTGTGAGTATTGGGGCTTGTGACTCTGCATTGGGAACAAGGAGGGAGGCTGCTAGCTAGTTAAATAGGAAGGTTGTCACTCTGTGTGGTTTTGCAGAAGAGGGCACCGGAGGGGTTTGTTAGGGGAATTTTACTGGTGCCGAAGATTACCAGGAGAACTCAAGACTCACCACTGGACTGGAACTTTGCCCAGGATTCCAGAACTCTGTGTGCAGACACATTGCTCGGTATCTGCCCTTTCAGACTGTGCTACCACTGGGTCTGTGGGGCCTTGAGTTGAATGCAACCCTGTTTTACCGCTCGCCCTGTTGTTTTTCTCCTTTCATCCTTCTGGGAATAAATATTTCCCTTTCCTATATTCATTGTACTTTTCTGAGGTGCATGAGTTCACTCTGGGGTGTTTGAAACAGGTGCCCTGGGGTGGAAAGAACTTTCTCTGCTGCATTCCTGTGCACGCCTTCTCTTGGCCATGAGGGTGCTAAAGTTACACAATAATAGAATACCATTTATTTAAATATTTTTGGATGTTTTCTATATTTTCAAATATATGGATTTCAATTCCAACACAGAATACAAAGTGTACAGTGCTCACTTTATATTTATTTTTATTACAAATATTTGCACTGTAAAAAACAAAAGAAATAGTATTTTTAATTCACCTAATACAAGTACTGTAGTGCAATCTCTTCATTTGTAAGTTCAACTTTCATGATATAGAATTATGTACAAAAAACCTGCATTCAAAAATAAAACAATGTAAAACTTTAGAGCTTACAAGTCCATTCAGTCCTACTTCTTGTTCAGCCAATCACTGAGACAAACAAGTTTGTTTACATTTGCAGGAGATAATGCTGCCCACTTCTTGTTTACAATATGACCTGAAAGTGAGAATAGGTGTTTGTATGGCACTGTTGTAGCCAGCGTCACAAGATATTTATGTGCCAGATGTGTTAAAGAGTCATATGTCCCTTCCTGCTTCAATCACCATTCCAGAGGACGTGCGTCCATGCTGATGATGGGTTCTGCTCGATAACGATCCAAAGCAGTATGGACCGACAATATTCATTTTCATCATCTGAGTCAGATGCCACCAGCAGAAGGTTGATTTTCTTTTTTGGTGGTTTGGGTTCTGTAGTTTCCACATCAGAGTGTTGCTCTTTTAAGACTTCTGAAAGCATGCTCCACACTTCATCCCTCTCAGATTTTGGAAGGCAATTCAGATTCTTAAACTTTGGGTCAAGTGCTGTAACTATCTTTAGAAATCTCACATTGGTACCTTCTTTACGTCTTTTCAAATCTGCAGTGAAAGTGTTCTTTAAATGAACAACGTGCTAGGTCATCATCTGAGACTGCTATAACATGAAATATATGGTAGAATGAAGGTAAAACAGAGCAGGAGACACACAATTCTCCCCCAAGGAGTTCAGTCACAAATTTAATTAACACATTTTTTTAAACAAGCGTCATCAGCAAGCAAGCATGTCCTCTGGAATGGTGGCTGAAGCATGAAGGGACATACAAATGTTGAGAATATCTGGCATGTAAATACCTTGCAATGCTGGCTACAAAGGTGCTATGTGAACGCCTGTTCTCACTTTCAGGTGACATTGTAAATAAGAACCGGGCAGCATTATCTCCTGTAAATGTAAACTCATTTGTTTGTCTTAGCGATTGGCTGAACAAGAAGTAAGACTGAAGGGACTTGTAGGTGCTAAACTTTTACATTGTTTTGTTTTTGAGTGCAGTTATGTAACCAAAAAAAATTTCATTTGTAAGTTGCACTTTCACGATAAAGAGATTGCACTACAGTACTTGTATGAGGTTAATTGAAAAATACTATTTCTTTTGTTAGTCATTTTTACAGTGCAAATATTTGTAATCAAAATAATAATATAAAGTGAGCACTCTACACTTTGTATTCTATGTTGTAATTGAAATCAATATATTTGAAAATGTATAAAAACATCAAAAATATTTAATACATTTCAATTGATATTCTACTGTTTAGCAGTGCAACTAAAACTGTGATTAATCATGATTAATTTTTTTGAGTTAATCGCATGAGTTAACTGTGATTAATCAACAGCTCTAATAGTGTGTAAGGTGTGGACACATGTCATATATTTATATATATATATATATTCCTGTGTCCACACCTTACACGCTATTGTAATAATTTTTGTACAAGGTATTTCATGTAAGGTATCATTTGAAAACTCATAAGTTGCTGGCCAATATTGTCCTGATAAAATATGTGTGGCAACATTGAATGTGAAGTTATAAGATTTCCCTCCATGACATTATTAACACATGTTCCCTACCCAAAAGTTGGCAAACAGGTCTGTCCTAAACAAAGGAATATGTGCACTGCTTAACTTGCATTTAAGCAGTAAAGAGAGTCATTAAGCAGGAAGTTCAAACAGGTGAAAAAAGCCCATTAGGGAACATTCTTCCACATAGACTCTTTGTCTTCTGAATCTCAGCTGGCAATGTTTTTCAAGAAGGGGACTGGTACTATAAAAAAGAGGACAAACATCCCAAGAAACCCCTCTCTCTCTCTCTCTTTCTCGCTCCCATTTCCCATCGATTCACTGCACCTGAAGAGATGAAGTAAGTCACCCTTGGACTGGGGGCAGTGTCCTGACATCAGAAGTTTGATCAGTAAGATTTTTGAAAGTATGAAGTGAGAAAATTTTGCTTTGAATTTAACATAGTTCGTTAAACTAGGCACCAGTTGTGTTTTATATTTATTGTTCTTGTAACCATTTCTGACTTTAGTGCCTCATTACTTGTACTCACTTAAAATTTCTCTCTGTAGTTAATAAACTTATTTTATTGTTTTATCTAAGCCAGTGTGTTTAAATTGAAGTGCCTGGGAAACTCGATTTGGGGTGTCAAGTTGTGTGCATATTATTTCTATTAAAGAAATAATGGACTTTATATAATGGACCTTGTATTTTCTAGGAGAGGGCTGGGCAGTACAGGGCATACATTTCTGGGGGGAAATCCAAGACTTGGAGTGTGTTGGGGTCACCCTGCTATATAACCCAGGCGGGTTACTGCGAGAGTGTAATCCAAGTGGGGCTGGCAGGCTGCAGTTGCACAGAGTGTCAGAGTGTGGCTCACATGCTGGAAGCGGCCCATGTGGAAGCCACTTCAGCAAGGCATTGTAAGACACCCAAGGGTGTGGGCAAGGGTGACACAGCTGCTCATTTGTCTGAATTACACCCTCTATGTCACAATATATATTTCGATATTTACTAGAACCATGGACTTATCAACGTAGCACATAGCATTGGTGCTATATAAGGGACCTTAAGGTAGATCTATACTGTGATAATAAACCCGTGGCACTGAATCTCAGGTCCTGGATCAGCTGACTCAGGCTGAAGGACTATAAAATTGCAGTGTAGATGTTCGGGCAGCCTGAGCCCCATGAGTCCAAGTCAACTGACCTGGGCCGGCCGCAGCAGTGCCATGGGTCTTTTATTGCAGTAGAGACATACCTATAGCCTTGGAAACTTACGATACATCTTCTGGTGCTTACTTGTCATTTTCAGCTTTCTTTGGCAAGGTATTTCCACATTCTGTCTTTAAAAAGGATTTGCCCGCTAAGCTGCATAACGATAACATATCTAAAAATGCTGCTAAGCACATCATAGGGCTAGATTATGGCGTTATCGTGAGCCCGGATGCTGCCCCAGGATCTTAATGACGAAATGACTCTCTTTACTGCTTAAATGCAAGTGAAGCAGTGCGCACATTCCTTTTTTTAGGGGACCGTCCTGTTTGCCAACTTTTGGGTAGGGAACATGTGTAAATAACATCATGCAGGACAAATTGTGGACTGGAGAGTCACAAGTGGGTCCTTGTTTCTAGGAGGAAATAAACTGTGCCAGGCCTATCCCTACACAATTTATCCCCCCCCATCCCCATATTGACTCAGCTCTACTGACTGATGCATTGGGGGATGGCATCAAAGCTCCACATACTCACTGGACTTCTGCAGTCTTTTTAACGGGAGGAGGAGTAGCTGCCCTATAATGGCTACCCTTCCACACAGACAGACTGGTGACATGGGTAACCGGTGCAGAAGGATAAGGGGGTGCTTTATGTTCTCTTACTCACATGCATTAGTGTAAGGCAGTTCACAGATAAGCCTATACAGATTATGGTGGGGTTCACCAATTACATACCAGACAGGTTCTACCAAATGTCATTATCTCACATGCAGACTTCAAGATGTCTTTGGGTATTACAAATGCGATGATTCTTGGGAGTCATAATTTCCCAAATGTTTTTGTTGGGAACTAATGCCTTGAACAAATCTGTGAGGGGGACCTACTCTTCCTTGCACAAAAATTAGAGTGGGTTGCCAAGGTCATGAGTCACGATTCACTCCTTTCAAGGCAATTTCTCTCTGATGTTCCACTTGCACATAGCACTACAGGTTACATACATTTTTAAAGAACAACACATCTTTCCGTTCTTAAAGATTATTCCAGTCAATATTGGGATGTGGAGAGCAATATGAATGCAAGCCACACTCCCATAGTAGATGAGACACCACTGTTTGCCATGCAATCCATGCACTACTTGATCTGGGTGCTGCAAAAATATGAGTCCAGAAAGAGATTTCTATGGTGGTAATGGTACGGTAATGTCATTCAGCAGTAGTATTTGAGGACCTTCCATGCAAAATTAATCAGCAGTAGCAAAACCCTAGTGAACTGGTAGTATTCCAAAGGAAAGGAAAACTATGTGAGGGGAACCTACTGAATTCCTTAAGGCAATGAAAGATGCAGAACAAACCTATAATAAAAAAGGTTCAGTGAAAAGCCTCATAATGGACATGGTTTTCAGGGATGCTCAGCACCCATGACTTCTCACCAGCTCCAACACACCATGCACTCCCCGTATTTTACAATGCTCCCGTAACTCCCATTTAACAGTCTTAAGAGGCCTGTGGTGGAAGAAATGCATCCCCAGACTGTAATCACCCTCCACAAACTTTTCCAAAAAGTTTGAGGGAGACATTACATGTTCCCTATTTCTCTCTCCCCTGTGCACTATTCTTCATATCTTCCATCACTGATGACTGATCCTGCTCAAGGAAGGGTCGTGGGCAGAGGGAAAAGGTGCCTCTGAAGTAGCTGACCACCCCACTCCCCATATAAAAGGATCCTTTACAACTATAGTGTTGGCCACGTTACCTAGTTCTAAGAGCAGAATTGCTCCAAATCATTTCTTGTGATGTGCCTTACTCACTTTTCTGTCACGGGTTGCAGTGTGGCTGCAGGTAATCAATGAAAGATGGAACTTCTAAAACAGAGACAGGCAGAGACTCAAAAAGCAAAGGTACCTTTTTTTTTTTTAAGTTGACCCAATTTAAGCGGAGAATTTCAAACGCAGAAAAGTTGGTTATCTGTAAAAGAAGCATGGGATGTGTGAAAGAGACAGAGGAGTACATTTGGGTGGAATGTAAAATACAGTCACATAAGGCAAGGGGATGGTTAGGTCAGTTACAGGAAAATGTCAGGGTTGAAAACCTAGAAAAAGAATATTTGGACAGCGGTTTAGATGCATGACCTTGGATTATTTCTGGATCCGTGACGTAAATGGAAGCAAATAGGTTAAGCAAATAAAAAATAGTTTGTAGGGACCAGACGGGATTCATGTGAGAATATTAATGGAAACAAGGAGGGTAATGCATAATCTGCTGACTGTGATCCTGAGGAACTCATTAATTTCATATATGGTTTCAGGACAACTGGAAAATAAATAAATAAAATCAATGTGAATCAGCGCCAGTAGTAGAGAAAAATAGGATGAAAATCGATCTGGAACTAGCTTATCCTTAGCATGTTATATAACGGGAACTAGTGGCATATTTAAATCTACTGAAAAAAATAGATGCTGTTCATAATATTTTACATTTATATAATTTTTTTCATCCTAATGGACCCCAGTGAGCTTTGCAAACTACACGGTGGGAATCATTTCATCTGTGGTTGAGATGGGGGGAGGGATAGCTCAGTGGTTTGAGCATTGGCCTGTTAAACCCAGCGTTGGGAGTTCAATCCTTGAGGGGGCCATTAAGGGATCTGGGGCAAAAATCAGTATTTGGTCCTGCTAGTGAAAGCAGGGGGCTGGACTTGATGACCTTTCAGGGTCCCTTCCAGCTCTATGAGATAGGTATATCTCCATATAATTAAAAAAAAAAAGGTTGAAATATGGCAACTCTTTAGCAGTGCAAAAAGCATTACAAACCAGGTAGTAAATGAAGTATGCAGAGGTATTGTGAACAGTCATCTAGTATCCCTAACACATGTAGTTATCTAAGGTCCTTGTGTTAATAAACCTACCCTTGAAAATGTGCCATTGGATCAATAATGATCACAAGCAGATAATATCTACAGCATCCCGTTGGCCTAGCACAGTTATGGATGATTGGTTATGTTCTGGCAGAAAGAAACATATCACCTACTGAATGATTGACACCACTTAATGTAGAACCATTTGTTTCCCCTTAGTGGTATCTCCTTATTGGCAATGTGATGTCGAGGTTACTTCCGCACACCATTAATGAGTTTACCAGGGTTTCATTGCAGTCTCTGCCAGTTGTTTGCTGATTAACCTCAAGCAAGTCACTTATCCATTCTGTTCCTTAGTTTGTCTACCTGTGCAAGTCAAATCACTTGGATAAATGGCACATTATGGGTATGTCTAAACTGCAATAAAGCACCTGTGACTGGCCCGTGTCAGCTGACTTGGGCTCATGGGGCTTGGGATGCAGGGCTACAAAATTGCAGTGTAGATGTTGGGATTCAGGCTGGAGCCCATCCCCCCTCGTGGGGTCACGGAGCCCGGGCTCCAACCCAAGCCCCTGAATGTCTACAACACAATTTTGTAGACCTGCAGCCCAAGCCCCATGAGCCTGAGTCAGCTGACATCTGTCAGCCCTGGGTGTTTTATTGCAGTGTAGACATAGCTTATAAGTGCAAGTATCATTCTTCTTATAGAAATACTCACTAGGTCACATTGCTTCCTTAACTTGTGAGGTGTGAGGAGTTCACAGTCTTGGATAACAAGGCTGAGGAAGTGAATATGCTCAGTGAGACTCTGTAAAGAAAACAAACTCATAACAAGCAACAGAGGGTCCTGTGGCACCTTTAAGACTAACAGAAGTATTGGGAGCATAAGCTTTCGTGGGTAAGAACCTCACTTCTTCAGATGCACTTCTTCAGGACCCTCTGTTGCTTTTTACAGATTCAGACTAACATGGCTACCCCTCTGATACATGAAACTCATAACAGTTCAGCGTAAGAGTAGTATCCTGTCTAATCCCCTAAAAAAAACTGATCTAAAGCCCATTGAACTCACTGGAATGGCTACCATGGGATTTGGATCAGACCCTTATCATCTGGTTGGGTGCAAGAAAAAGCTACAAAGTTCATTTGGTATTATCGTCATTCAGCTGAATGATCATAATCTGTCCCAATAGTTTTACCCATATGAATCTTATTTGCCTTGTTTGAAAGAAAGAGAATGCATATCTGAGCGGAGGCAAATGGCTACAGGTCCCTGCTGCTGCAGTTTAGAGATGACCTAGGAAAATACTTGTCTATTTTGAAGCCTAAAACCCTTCCTCCACATACACTTAATCATATTCTAGGGAGCAGTGCTGAGAAAAAAGCTGCTTGATTTCTGTATTTGAGAGAGGAAGCAAGTTCTGGACTTCTCAGCTGATCCCAACATCCCGATAAAATCCTGAACTTTAGCATCTTGTTCAGAACAAGAACAGAGGTTTCATTGTTGGCATCGTTAGGATATCATTTCAAATATTAACTCACCAGGTAAATTAGGGAAGTGAGCGGTTGGTCAATGAGGAGCACTTCAGAAGGTCTACGAGGCTGCATGAAGAGTGAGAAATGAAAGCAAGGTGGCCAGGGCAAGCTACAGTTCAAAGTGTTCAGCCTAAGTAGCGAGAATAGTTACTCACTGTTCACTTACTGCATGTTTTCTTCAGCCTTTTGACCCTTATGATTAACAGAAAGAGATTGCTGACTCTCTATGTGTTACCAGAAGAACCCTTCTCCTTTGGTCTTAACCATTAAAAGGAGAAGTCAATGGGCCATCATGACTGAATAGACCCCTGTATTCACACCCTACACACTACCATAATAATCTTTGTATAAAGTATGCCTTGTATGGTATCATTTGAAAACTCATAGCTTGCTGCTTAGTATGGTCCTAGTAAAATATGTGTGGCAATGTCGTATGTGACGTTAAAAGCTTCCCTTGTATGGTTTTATTAACTCATGTTCGAAACCCCACAGCCCTGTCCAAACAGAAGACGGCAAACAGGCCTGTCCTAAACAAAGGAATATGTGCTCTGCTTAATTTGCATTGAAGCAGTAGAACAGAATCATCAGACAGGAAGGGAAGACAACGGAAGTTCTAACAGGTGGGGGAAAAACCAATGAGGGAGTATCTTTACAAATAGCAACCGAGAGTCCAGTGGCACCTTATAGACTGACAGATGTATTGGAGCATAAGCTTTCGTGGGTGAATACCCACTTCGTCAGACGCATACCATATCCCGACTAACACGGCTACCCTCTGATTCCTTACAAATAGATTCTTAATATCAGAGGGGTAGCCGTGCATCTGAAGAATTGGGATTTTTACTCACAAACGCTTATACCCAAATAAATCTGTTAGTCTTTAAGGTGCCACCAGACTCCTCGTTGTTTAAATAGATTCTTTGACTCCTGGTTCTCAGCTGGAAATGTTTTTCAAGGGGGCTAGTAAAACTATAAAAAGGAGGGACAAACACCCCAAGGCACACCCCTGCCTACCACATTCAGTACACCTGAAGCAGCAAAGGAAGCAGGTATTGGACCTCTCTGGGAAGGGTCCTGACGTGAGTGTTTGGTCCGTAATCTCCTGGAGCATATGGTGAGACACTTTGCTTTGAATCTAATGTAGTTTAAGTCAGGCATTAGTAAGCATTTTGTCTTTTTTTCTTGTAATCATTTCTGACTCTCATGTCTCATTATTTGTACTAACTTAAAATATCTCTCTTTGTAGTTAATAAACTTGTTTTATCTAATGCAGTGTGTTCAAGTTGATATGTCTAGGTAACTCCATTTGGGGCGACAAGTTGTGTGCATATTATTCCCTTAAAGTAATAAGGGACTTATTATATTGATACTGTCCAGGAGAGAGCTGGGCAGTACAGGACACACTTTTGAGGGGGAAATCTGAGACTGGGAGTGTGTTGGGGTCACCCTGTAGTAAACTTTAGGACTGACAAGACCCAATGAGTGGCTGCCTGCAACACACACAAACCTAGCTGGGAGTGATTATCACTACAAAAGTTTTTTTTCTCCTGCTGATTATAGCTCATCTTAATTAATTAGCCTCTTAGAGTTGGTATGGCAACTTCCACCTTTTCATGTTCTCTGTATGTATATATATCTTCTTACTATATATTCCATTCTATGCATCTGATGAAGTGGGTTCTAGCCCACGAAGGCTTATGCTCAAATACATTTGTTAGTCTTGAAGGTGCTACAAGTACTCCTGTTCTTTATGCCAGAAGTTTTTGTGAGCAGCAAGGCATTGTAAAAGGCACCCCAGGTTACAGGGGAGGGGTGACAGCTACTCCTTAGTCTGGATTGTACCCATATTGTCTCAGCTGGTGTAAAATGATATTGCTCCACCAACCAATATTTTAAAGTGAATTTGGGGCCTGTGAGAATCATAGAATCATAGGTCAGAA
Source organism: Terrapene triunguis (assembly GCF_002925995.2). NCBI lineage: Eukaryota > Metazoa > Chordata > Testudines > Emydidae > Terrapene > Terrapene triunguis. The sequence continues at coordinate 94,188,810 of NW_020664417.1, read as the reverse complement.
GGGACCATTACGATCATCTAGTCTGACCTCCTGCACAACGCAGGCCACAGAATCTCACCCACCCACTCCCAGGGCCGCCCAGAGGCTTCAGGGGGCCTGGGGCAAAGCAATTTCAGGGGCCCCTTCCATAAAAAAAAGTTGCAATACTATAGAATACTATATTCTCGTGGGGGCCCTTGGGCAAATTGCCCCATTTGCCCCCCGCCCCGAGCAGCCCTGCCCACTCCTGTATCAAACCTGTGTCTGAGCCACTGAAGTCCTCAAATCATGGTTTAAAGACTTCAAGATGCAGAGAATATTCCAGCAAGTGACCCATGCCCCACGCTGCAGAGAAAGGCGAAAAATCCCCAGGGCCTCTGCCTATCTGCCCTGGAGGAAAATTCCTTCCCGACCCCAAATATGGCAATCAGCTAAACCCTGAGCATGTGGGCAAGACTCACCAGCCAGACACCCAGGAAATAATTCTCTGTAGTAACTCAGATCCCACCCCATCTAACATTCCATCACAAGCCATTGGGCATATTTACCCCTAATAGTTAAAGACCAATTAATTGCCAAAATTAGGCTATCCCATCATACCATCCTTTCCATAAACTTATCAAGCTTAGTCTTGAAGCCAGCTATGTCTTTTGCCCCCACTACTCCCCTTGGAAGGCTGTTCCAGAACTTCACTCCTTTGATGGTTAGAAGAGTGTGCTGGTGATGGAAGTCCTCCATTTAGCCACGCAACAGGTACAGCATGCGTGAGAGCAGCACAGGTTTCCTCACCATGCCTCAGCAATGTGCTGCCACTTTGTTCTGGAGGGACCAGCATGAGGGGTGAGTTATTTCATCTCCCTTTTAATCCTTTTCCTCTGCTGAGACTGCCAATTAGTGCCAGACGAGTCTCCAGCTCATCTCACATAAGACATCAAACAGGCATCAGGCTGTAACTATTTCCAGTGACTTTTGGATTTAAGCCAATGTTCTCCCATAAAGGTGGGAGGTTCTGTATTCCATTGCCTGTCCCATAATCCATCCCTCCATCCCTTCCCCTCATCCCAAAGGAGTATTGGAATTTAAGGTTGAAATCCTGGGCCCCAACAAAGTCGGTCATAAAACTCCCATTATCTTTAACAAGGCCAGAATTTCACCCCAAAATGTTGACCTTCCCTATAAGCAAAAGTTACGATGACATTTTGCTGTGTCATTAAATCCAAGCAAGCTGAAGAAACTTTGGCCAAAGTGAAGAACACAAAACTGTTACATGCAATTAAAATGTAAGGGTTGTGCAAGAACAACTGATGAAGTCTGTTTAAATCTAGCCTCAAATTAATCTCTGTGTCGTGATGAGGGTGTATAAACCTCACGCCGACAGGAAATTGGCCATGGAGGCTCTGTGAGATAAGGTCGCCCCACCCCTGCCAATTATGCATGGTAGGGAGAGGGGCTTTAAAAGGAGGAAGCTGCAGTTTACAAGGTGAAGCCCTGAGACGGAGTGGCTGGAGTGTGTCCTGAAAAAGTAGGAGAAACCGCCATGCCAGAGACCACCTCTGCCCCCAGCTCTGAAGGGAGTCTAGTGAACCCCTGGGACAAGCCCAATAGGGAGAGACTGACACTGCTACCTAGCTGTGAAGACCCCAGTAAAGCTGCTACCCAGGTGTAACCCATGTGCCTAATAGGGGGATATTTCTTTTAAGAGACCCGTTGGTGGGAGTTTGGAGTGAGTTGTATCTGGGTCATTGTTGCTAGGCAGATTTAACACTCCCCCTCCAGAAGCTTCTGAATTGGGTGTGGTAGTTTTGAGGATCCTCCACTAGGTTCCCTGTTGCTGGGGTCAGACTCCCTGAGAGTGAGCAGTCAGGGCAGCTGCTTTGCAAAGGGCCACGTGCCCTGGTTGAGTTGGGAGAAGCTGAGCCCAGGAGCAGGCAGCAGGCTGGTGTCCCTAACGCCGAAGCATTTTGCAGCAGGGTTTTCTTTAAATCTAGACACGTAACTGAGTGGTTGGTTAATCAGTTCGCTGACTGGCTAGCAGTGATTTCAGCATAGGAAGAGTCTGCCTGGATTCCAGCTGAAGATTCCTACAAGCAAGGGGAGGGAAGATGTTGTTTTAGTCTCAGCAGACTGTAGAGATTTGGTGATCAAAGACACTGAGACTTAGGTGAACTAAACCTAAGCTTTTGGGAACTCTCAGTTTCTTCTCACTGTGTTTCTGTGGGGACAGAACTGTTCCGATTTTAATTTGTTTATTTATATTTATGTATAACAGTGGGTAATGTCTGTGGATTATAAAATAGCCACGTCATGATGTAAAACTTAGATTATTTGTTTCTGTATCATAAGATTTTATAAAGTTATTTAATTAAATTGATTTAGTTCCTTTTGGGACTTGAATGTGGGGAGGTTGACCCTGTGCAATCCTTGCTGAAAATCCTTACAGACTGAACTCTGGTCTCCAACTACTTTCTATGGGAAGTTTTTTTGTTTGTTTGTTTGTTTTTAAGACACTGGAGAAGGGTAATGAAGTGAACTCTAGCCCACCCAAAGGGTAACTACACAGGCACCCCTGAAATAAGGTGCTACCACTGAATATTTTGCTTTTTATTGACCCCAGGAGGGGCTTGTTTTGTGCTGAATCTGAAATTTTTCTTTTCCCCGACCTACGAACAAAGTAAGCAGGCCCACAAGGGCAGGGCCCACTGCAAGGACTAAGCGGCTGTGGCCTGTACTGGGCTGACCCCGTGGTGATAACTGGTTATGGCATGGGCCCCCAATCCAGGTGGGAGGCACCTCAGAGAGACACCTTTTAAAATCTTCCTTAGCTTTGTGCTTGGGGATAGGCCTGACATACCTGATTCCTTCTCCAAATCTGTCTCCACTTCTTAATTTATACAATGACTGCTAGGAGGCTAATGATAGCTATTACAGATTATAGAATGTACAATAAGACCTAGATACATCACACTGTACTCATAACTTCTCACTTGGTCAGACAAAGCCCTGGCTGGGATGATTTAGTTGGTGTTGGTCCTGCTTTGAGCAGGCGGTTGGACTAGATGACCTCCTGAGGTCTCTTCTAACCCTCATCTATGTTTCATCACCTCTTAAGTTTTCTTAGTGTTGTGTCATGTTCTCAGTGGGTGAGTCTCAACAAATGATTGACCCTATAGTAACATCATGCAATAACCATACAATTGTGATTGAGGCCTTTTAGTGTTTCTGATTCCAGATAAAATTAAATTGTGGTTTTTTTTAAAAGACTGATTTGTTTTTTATCCCTCTTCCATGGCATTGCTACAGAGCAGAGTTAAGGTTGTTTGGGGTCCCTTAGCAGTTCATTCCAGACCTGAAAATATCTGGATTTCTTTTAAGTTTCAATTTAATTCTGAATTGCTTGAGTTTATAATGCCTATTTTTTGAGATAATTACAACATTTATGTAATTTTTTTGTTTTACCCTGAAGTTACTGATATATATTACCCTTAACTTCAGCTTAATGTAACTTTTCTGTCTGGGGATATAATAAAAAAGTAGAAAAATTGCCCTGAAATCCTATCCCATGGACATGTCCACTGAGCAACCATGCAACTTTATTCCTGTAATTACTTTCTAGTACTACCCCAACTGATTCCATTACACCCCAAATTAGACCCACTCTGTTACTAGTTTCAAGCGGGCACACTGCTGTGCCCATACAGAGCCCTTTGAAATCAGTATTGGGGCTGCAGATTGTAAACTCTTTGGAGTAGGGACTATTTCTTTCTCTGTGTGCTGTAAAGTACCTAGCAGACTCTCGGGCAAGATACAATAATAATTTGAATGATTGAAGATCCTAAAGTGAAAGGCATCTTGGATATACCCAGGGTAGATTAATAGAGCTCTTTCCTGAACCCTTAACTCCAGGAGTATTATCAGATCAATGTATAGTGAATTTATAGGGTATCCGATAGGAGACCAGACTTGTATCCATGTCCCATTGTCTTCCAGGAAAAGCTGTTACAAGGTTCTCTCAGGACATACCACGCCACTGCCCTGATCACATTTCAGGTATGTCTACGCTGGTGCTGGAGGGTGTAATTTCCAGGTCAAAATACAGAAGTGGAGCAAGGGGAGGGGGCTAGCCACCCTGACTATGATCCCATCCTAGGCGCTAGGCATTTCTTCAGGGCAGCTAGCCTGTCCCATGCTCATGCTGCTGTGGTAATACTTTTATATGAGCACACTAATTCAATCTCCTTAAGGTAGAAATTTAACTTTCCAACTTCAGTGTACTCATATCCTGAAGGTTTGACCCCCGCGAGGGAGTAGGGTCCCAGAGACTGGGCTGCAGCCTGAGCTAGAATGCGTACACTGCAACTTTGCAGCCCCTGAACCCCGTGAGACTGAGTCAGCTGACACAGGCCAGCCAGGGGTGTTTAAATGGAGTGTAGACATATCCTTAGAGTCCAACAGATTGAGTTGCAGTTCAGCAGCATTGTGTTTCTAAAATTCCGCTCTGGGCTTTATCTGTGACTTCTACAGATTCTAAGTATTGATTGATAAAGTCTGAACTCACGCTAGGGAGCTGGTGGATTCCTTCAGCCTCTTAACTCACTAGGAAGGAGGGAAAGAATCACATGACCTGGATTTCTTTAGCTTGTTCAGCTATCTATCTATATATCTGACATTACTTCCATTTTGTTTCTAGTGAAATTCTTTATCTCAGAAGATGAGATTATGAAATTTGTGAGTTGTATTTATATCCAAAAAGCCATTTCCCCACCTCAGAGACTTTCTGCTTTCTCACTTTGGTTGTATTTCTTTTGTTAGATACTCAAAACAGCTACAAGTAATGCTCTCTATTATCTCTGGTTGGCTAAGAGACTCCATCCCATCAAGACAAATGAAGTCCTAGCCTCAATTTTTCATGCCTGTGTCATCTCTCAGCTGGATTACAGCAATACAATATATGTGGGTAGGAAATTCTCTAATCTGAACATGTAGCAACAAGTATATTTATTTAACAACAACAACAAAGACAAAAAAACCCTACCAAAACGAGTCATTCCTCTACGTACACTTCTCCCTCTGGGGAGAGGAGCACAGAGCAAATAGCATATGACAGATGTGTAGTCACATTGCTTAATGCAGCAGTGGTAGGTGCTCAGATACTTAGGTGGTGAGTGCAGTATAAAAATCTATGTAAAATAGAATTAGTTTCTACTCATTGTAACTTGTCGGGCATTGGAACTTTCCAGATTCCCAGCTATAGCAATGCTTCAGGGCAGGACAAAAGTTAGAAACTTGAGAAGCTGTTAATAAGGCTTTTCTTAGGGTCATCCATCCCCCTATTTGTCCTTCCGTATCGGAGCCCTGGCCCAAAAATGCATTTTAGCATGCTTCCTGGCTGTTCCGGCTAAACTCTCGGCTGATTAGTGCACTTCCTAACTCTGCTTGACATGGATTTATCCTTGTTCATTACCTCCCAAAATGTGAAAGTCAGTTCTGGATACTTTTCTCTGTAAATATCAGTGATGGGGAAAATAAAAGAATAAACCGCTAAAGGGTTAAATTTTAATTATAATTATTTAAACTTTTCTAATGAAAATACTTATTTTATTCATTTATGTACCGTTCTAAAGTAAGCAATATACTCTAGGGACAGATCCACACAGGGGATGCAGGCACCTAACAGCCACTTTCAGGTATCTAAATAAAAAATTTGGATCATCATACCCCCCATCCCTTAGCTATCACCTAAATTTCCACTGGTAAAGTCACCTAGGTGCCTAAATTTCTGTCAGTGGGCTTCCACAAAGCCACCTAGGTTCTGACACTCTGCACCAAACTCATGCCTAAACCTCAGCAGGATTCTCATGCGAGGTGTTCCCCTTCCTGTTGGGCCTGAATTAGTTGATCAGGCCCACACAAACACAAGAAGAGGCAGTGGAAGACTTGGCTATAAACCTTCACTCTGCCTGATTCAGTGCAGGGGAGGGCCCTAACCACTGGAATAGAGGGTGTTTGGTGATAGATGATAAACTCAATCTCTCCTATTTAAACTGTTCCAAGAACAATTTAAATATTGATTGGGCCAGAGAGACACTGAGACTGACTCTACAGCTGAGAGGGTTAGGGCACTTACCTCTGGGCACGTCTTCACTACCCGCCGGATCGGCGGGTAGCAATCAGTCTATCGGGGATCGACTTATCGCGTCTAGTGAAGACGTGATAAAATCGATCCCTGATGGCTCTACCGTCGACTCCGGAAATCCACCACGGCAAGAGGCGGTAGCGGAGTCGACGGCGGCGGTCATCACCTGGCTGTGAGGATGGCTGCGGTCGACTTGCCGCCATCCTCACAGCCAGGTAAGTTGACCTAAAATACGCCACTTCAGCTACGCTATTCACGTAGCTGAAGTTGCGTATCTTAGGTCGACCCCCCGCTGTAGTGTAGACCTAGCCTAAGAGAACTGGATTCTAGTCCGTGCTCCACTGAAGACACAGAGGAAGTAATTGTCCCATTCTTCTCAACTCTGGTGAGGCCTCAACTGGAGTACTGGGTTCAGTTCCAGTATCCACACTTTGGGAAATATGTGGATAAACTACACAGAATCCAGAGGAAAGCAACAAAAATAATGAATGATTTGGAAAACTTGACTTTTGAGGTAAAGTTATAAAAACTGGGCATCTTTACTCTTGAGAAAAGAAAACTGAAGGGGGACCTGATAACAGTTTTCAAATATTTTAGAGGTTGTTATAAAGAGGACTGTGATCAATTGTTCTCCAAGTCCTTGAAGGTAGGTCAAAAAGTGATGGACTTAATTTAAAGCAAGAGAAATTTTGGTTAGATATTAGGGAAAATCTTTCTAATGATAAAGCTGGTTAAGTTCTGGAATAGCCTTCCAAGGGAGGGTGCAGAATCAACATAATTGGAGGTTTTTAAGAACAGGTTGGATAAACCCCTGCAAGGGATGGTCTAGGGTTTGCTCAGTTCTGCCACCATGAAAGGGCTGGACTTGTTGACTGCTCAAGGTCCCTTCCAGTCCTACATTTCTATGATTTTAGAGTGTGCCCAAGTGATTAAAA
>NW_020664417.1:94085426-94181753 GCF_002925995.2 Terrapene triunguis | reverse complement strand
CTTAGAAGAACTGTACAGAGAGAGACACCCCAGGTCCGCACCTCTATCTCCCTCTGTTCCTTCCTTGAGGTGTGTGATGGGGTGTTCATCCCCACACTAGTGTAGGAGGGGTTAATGATGCTGAGAAGGGGCCAATTACCTGGATAGGCCACCTAATTCCCCTCAGCTGTGGCCTAAGTGATACCCTGAATGATGATGGAGCCCAGCTGAGAAGAAACAGGTAGAGCTAGTATAAAGCCAGGAAACGGGCAGCAGGAAGGAACTGTAATATGGGAGTCTGAAGCTATGCTCTAGACATTAGAGAAGTAAGGAAGAAAACCTAGGAGTGAGATGTAGGAAAAGGCTCAGGGAAACAGCAGAAAGGTTAAGATGGTGTAGACCTTAGTTGCTGATTAGAGGGTCTCTGAGCTGGAACCTAGAGTTGAGGGTGGGCTCAGGTTTGCCTCCCAGCCATTGGGGAAGGAGTACCCTTTGGGCAGTGAATGAGAACTGCCAGAGACAGTGTCCACAAAGGGCCTTTGATACGTTGGAAGGGGAGGACTATAGTGATATGGGTGGAGGCCCAAGCCATGGAAAGAGAGAGCACCCTGAACTGCAGAGACAGAGGGGTGACAGGGCATGTGAACTAGCAGCAGAAGGAGGCTGGACCTGAAAGGAGCTAATCCCCAGAGTAGCCGGGAGGAGGTGCCCCTTGGCTAAGTGGGCTACTGTGACAGGGTCTGATTCCCTCGTCACCCTAGGAATGGGAGCAGTGAGCAATCCTGATGTCACCCAAGCACAGGAAGTGATACTGTGCTTGGCCTTGCAAAAAGGCTCCTTGGGCACATCTTCCTGGCCCAGCCCCACATGTCTATAATAGGGACAGACACAATCTGCCCCAAAGCTTCACTACTTGCTTGTGAAATAGATATATTCACCCACAGATGGGTAAACTGAGACACAGACAGGCTAAGGGCATCACCTAATGCATTAATAATAGATCCAGGGATAGCACTGGGTATCTCTGTCTGACAGTCTCCCGTTCCAATCTAAACCAAAATACAAGCACCTGCCTCTCTAGTTAGCAATACCCTTTTACAGATAGGAAAAATGAGGCACATAGAAGTTTTATTAAGTACATATGGGTGAAGTGACTTAAAGGCCACACAGGAAGTCAGTGTCAAAGCAAGTCCTCTTGATTCGTGAACTCCTGGTTCCCAGTCCTCCATTTGGTCTGCTAGGACACATAGACTTTTGGATCTTACAGAATCCAAACTAGACAGAATGCACTGGCCACTTCAAACTGAGCCGTGCAGGTGCTTTGTATAAGAGCAAGATTTTCTCTGGGAAAGTGGGGGAAGCGGGGAGAATACTTTTGACCAAAAAATAAGCTATCTTAAACGATTAAAAATGTAATCTACCTCTTGAATATCCATCTTTCTGTCTCTAACTTCAATGAAACAGAGTCCATAGCTTAGTATACTGAGAGCTGCAATGTGCATTAGTATCCTATAAGGCCTTGAAGTCTTTTTTGCACATATATCTGCATAATTAAATAATGTAGAGAAAAGCAATAGGAGAATAAGTTAAAGATGTTCTGTTATTCCTGCCTTGTAGTGAGTGAATTAGAATGAGGAAATCTAATATGACTAAGATATTATAAATTCTTATGAAGCGCTATACACCTGACCATCCATTTTATGAATCATCTGACATCTAATTTCTAAGGTCTCCAGACATTTATGTACATAAAAGCCAGAATCCAATAATACTGCATAATCTATTAGTACTTCATAAAATGTAGATCTTCTAGCAGCTTCTATATGAAAGCATAGTCCTGGGGTTCAGAAGCTGCAGCGGGATTCTAATTTTAATTTCAGCTTCTACTACAGACTTATGTGACTTTGGGCAACTCCTATATCTATCTACGTCCCAGTCCTCCATCTGGAAAGTGGGGTAATACACATCTACCTCACAAGGATCTCTTGAGGATAAGCTTATCAAACAATTGGGCAGTGCTCAATGACGTGAAGCATTTAGGTACCAGGTAGATAATATCTATATTGCCTAGAATCAACCTTATTCTCTCTCCTCTTCAGCCCAGGTTCCTATCACTGTTCCCTGAAATCATTCATATCATTCCAATATTTGATTGTGATAGGCTGGCAGTCAGCTACTGAATTATTGCAGCCACTAACTCTATCACAGATGGCTGAAGTCCATGGACCATGTTTGATTGCAGTTTAATTGATCTGAATCTAGGGTAACTCCTCCAAAGCAAATGTATTTATACAGAGATCAGAATATGGACCTCTATAATAATGGATCTGATGCATATGTCTTCTGATACAGCCATGGCTAGTGCAAAAATAAAGACAGGCTGTTGTTATAAAGTTTTATTGATGACTATAATCAACACTTCCACCACCACAAATCTCACCCTTTGTTTCCTCTTCAAGCCTGAACATGCCTATGGGCTTTCCTCCAAAAACCTGTCTTCTGGATCGTAATTGCTTATGCCCCTGAGAACCCCTCTATTTTTTATTATTATTAATCATGTTTATTACAGTGGCACTTAAGGATCAACTGAGGACAAGGTCCTGGTGTCCCAAGCACTGTACAAGTACTCAGTGAGAGACAGGCTGAAGAGCTTCAACTAAATCAGTGGTTCCCAAACTTTAACAACTTATGAACCCCTTTGACTAAAAATGTCAAGTCTCGCGAACCCCCTCCTAAAAATGAATATTTCCAGAGATTTTCTCCTTTACCTGAGTATAAACTATAAAAGCAGTGATCTTGGAAATATGAAATTTGTTTTTATGACATGCTTATTACACACTATTTATTATTAATTATTATTTATCATTCCAGTATTTTTATTACATTATGAAAACGGCAGCACTCTTCCAAGATCTCACTTTCGTAGCTTGTATCACTTTAAGTAAACCTGTTATAAGACAAGCCTCCTAGGTTTCATCCAGGAGTATCAGATGTGAAACAGCAGGAAGGTATTTAAGAAGAGTTCCTCCTACACAAGCATTCAGGTCTTGAGCAGTCCAGGCAAACAATGCACGTTACAACAAAGCTTAAACTTGTTCTTCATAGTAATTTAAAAACAACACTAACAGCCTATTTAATTTTAAAAACAGCAAAAAATATCCACCTCCCTTTCTATTTCGTATAAGGAGTCTTGAAGTTTAAATCTCCTCAGTGTAGTAGATATGCTTGCTTTGATCTGCTTAGCTCTTGGAAGTCCAGGGGCTCCGGGCTGCTGGCCCCATGCTGTCTGGGGTCCCTAGGGACGACTCTGTCTGCCATTAGGGAATTTTCCCCTAAGAACTCCCTGTAACATTTCACGAACCCCCAGGGGTTCATGAACCCCAGTTTGGGAACCACTGATCTAAATAGACAAGATAGGCAGAGGGTAGTGGGAAGGGATATATAACACAAGATACACAATGTGATGGCAGATTAGTTGGAAGTATTTTGTGGGGATAGATACTAGTTTGAAGAGGATATTTTAAATGGAAAGAAAAATGAACGAGGGGCCATTTAAGAGAAGAGGTGATGGGGACAGGGCAGAGGAGAAGAAGAGGGTAGAAGAGGCATGTGTGGAGTGAGGCTGAGGTGACTGGGAAGGAAGGGGTTTGAGGGGGTGGAAGCAAACAGCCAATCAGCCCAGGGCAGAGAAAGTCAGGACAAAACTGTAGAAGTCTGTGGCACTGGTTTAGCTGCTTCTGTGCAGCGGCTCCTACCAGCTAGAATCCCTGGCTGACTTCTTCCTGCAGTTTCTTTCCCCAATCCCGCATGGTGAGGAGATGCATAGTCCACCCAGTCATGTCTCCACTGTATGGTTAGTAGGATGGCCTCAACTGGGTCCCTATTTTGTCTTCCTCTCTTCCCAGTGTAGCAATCTCTGCTTTAGCTGCTTCTGCTTTGTGTGTCCTGGTCTGAGTTCATTTGGATTCACCTGCGGTCAGAGTACCTACACGTGTGATCTCACCTGATCTGAGTGCAGTTTTCTCTATGGTCCCTAGAGGCGAACAAGCTGTGTGTGTAGCAGGAGTTAGTTGTCTGCTGTTTCTAGCTGCCCTTTGGTGCTCTGAGCTGCCCCTCTCATCCCAATGCTGTGGAGCAAGGTTGGGAAATTGGGAGGTGGTGGGGTAGGAATCCTGTCAGGGGCAGCCCCTTTCTTTGCCTGTAGCTCAGCTGCATCTTAGGGTGACCAGACAACAAATGTGAAAAATCGGGTCAGGGGGTGTGGGGTGATAGGAGCCTCTATAAGAAAAAGACCCCAAAATCGGGACTGTCCCTATAAAATCGGGACAGCTGGTCACCCTACTGCTTCTCCTCCAGCAGCTGTCTCTTAGAGCCTGCAGGGCAGATGAGGGAATGGGAAGCAGGAGGGATGCGTATGTAGGGTGACGGTACTGCTGCCTGCTGTGGAGAGTTGGAGAGGGAATTCCTGTTAGGCAGGAATTGGGAAGGAGACCACTGGAGTGAGAAGGGGGCAGCAACTGGAGTTTGTATGTTGTGAGGGATGGGTACTGACCTCTAAGCCTGCCATTGTTCCCAGGACGAGGGTTGGAAAAATCCAAGGAAGCTACTGGAGAGACTCTGAGGGAGAAGAACAGGGATTAAAGCAGAGTCGTTGTCCGGAGGGAGGTTTTGGTTGTGTTTTTTACCCTGGCTCAAACACAGTAATGAAGGGGGAGCAGGATGTTTACTCTTTGAAGTCACCCCCCAAAACCATGTGATATTTTGGGTTATTGTTGTTAATAACACTACCTTGGAGTCTTTTATAGCTAATCTCTTGTTTTGAGAGTTTGCCTCATGAGTTGGAATCATAGGCTAGTGTGATGTAGTGGTCTACTACTAATAGTGATTCCTGGTGGAAGGAGTCAACAACTATAAAGCTTGCCTCAGCTTTGAAAGAGTCATTCTAGCCTGGGAGCTTGGTTTACATGGGGGCCTGCTGCCAGGAGTGGCACCAGGGTTTTTGCCGCCCTAGGCGGCAGTGCGCCTCCTCTGAGCATTCGGCGGTGGGGGTCCTTCCGCTCGCGTCTTCGGGGCACTTTGGCGGCGGGTCCCAGAGCGAGTGAAGGAGCCGGCACCGAATTTCCGCCAAAGACGTGGAGTGGAAGGACCCCCCGCCGCCGAATTTCCGCTGAGGGTGGCAAAATGCCTCCCCTCAAATCCTGCCGCCCTAGGCGACCACCTAGGGTCGCCTAGTGGAAGCGCCGGCCCTGCCTGCTGCAGCTTTGTAAGAATGAGTTTAGCCTGAAAGCCTGGCTCTAACAGGGGCCTGCCAAGCTTGAAAGATTTGTTCCAACCCTGAAAGACTTTGTCTAGCCTGGTAGTTCACCCAAGACCGAGATCTGCCCTAGCCCAGAAAGATTCCAGCCAGGGAAGCTTAGTTCAGGCAGAAGCTTGTACCTAAAAGATTGCATTAGCCTGGAACTTCAGCTGATGTAAAGATGTGTTCTAATTCTGGTGAAGCGGTGACTTGGGGAAGGAGGGGAAGGGCTTTTACTTTATAGATTTATAGATTCTAGGACTGGAAGGGAGCTCGAGAGGTCATCGAGTCCAGTCCCCTGCTCTCATGGCAGGATCAAATACTGTCTAGACCATCCCTGATAGACATTTATCTAACCTACTCTTAAATATCTCCAGAGATGGAGATTCCACAACCTCCCTAGGCAATTTATTCCAGTGTTTAACCACCCTGACAGTTAGGAACTTTTTCCTAATGTCCAACCTAAACCTCCCTTGCTGCAGTTTAAGCCCATTGCTTCTTGTTCTATCCTTAGAGGCTAAGGTGAACAAGTTTTCTCCCTCCTCCTTATGACACCCTTTTAGATACCTGAAAACTGCTATCATGTCCCCTCTCAGTCTTCTCTTTTCCAAACTAAACAAACCCAACTCTTTCAGCCTTCCTTCATAGGTCATGTTCTCAAGACCTTTAATCATTCTTGTTGCTCTTCTCTGGACCCTCTCCAATTTCTCCACATCTTTCTTGAAATGCGGTGCCCAGAACTGGACACAATACTCCCAGTTGAGGCCTAACCAGCACAGAGTAGAGCGGAAGAATGACGTCTCGTGTCTTGCTCACAACACACCTGTTAATGCATCCCAGAATCATGTTTGCTTTTTTTGCAACAGCATCACACTGTTGGCTCATATTTAGCTTGTGGTCCACTATAACCCCTAGATCCCTTTCTGCTGTACTCCTTCTTAGACAGTCTCTTCCCATTCTGTATGTGTGAAACTGATTTTTCCTTCCTAAGTGGAGCACTTTGCATTTGTCTTTATTAAACTTCATCCTGTTTACCTCAGACAATTTCTCCAATTTGTCCAGATCCTTTCGAATTATGACCCGATCCTCCAAAGCAGTTGCAATCCCTCCCAGTTTGGTATCATCTGCAAACTTAATAAGCGTACTTTCTATGCCAATATCTAAGTCGTTGATGAAGATATTGAACAGAGCCGGTCCCAAAACAGACCCCTGCAGAACTCCACTTGTTATACCTTTCCAGCAGGATTGGGAACCATTAATAACTACTCTCTCAGTACGGTTATCCAGTCAGTTATGCACCCACCTTATAGTAGCCCCATCTAAGTTGTATTTGCCTAGTTTATTGATAAGAATATCATGCGAAACCGTATCACATGCCTTACTAAAGTCTAGGTATACCACATCCACCACTTCTCCCTTATCCACAAGACTCGTTATCCTATCAAAGAAAGCTATCAGATTGGATTGACATGATTTGTATTACTTTCCCAACAGACATCTGGGTAGTTAAAGTCCCCCATTACTACCAGGTCCCGTATTTTGGATATTTCTGCTATTTGTTTTAGAAATGCCTCATCCACCTCCTCTTCCTGATTTGGTGGTCTATAGTAGACCCCAATCATGACACCACCCCTATTTTTAACCCTTTTATCTTTACCCAGAGACTCTCAACTGCTCTGCCTCTCACCTCCTTCTGGAGCTCAGAACAAGTGTTCACATCCTTTATAATGCAACCCCTCCTCCCTTTTATTCCCAGTCTGTACTTGCTGAACAAGCCATACCTCCGTATACCAATATTTCAGTCATGAGGCTTATCCCCCAAGTCTGTGATGACAACTAAATAATCATTTAGCATATGTACTTATATTTCCAGTTCTTCCTGTTTATTCCCATACTCCTTACATTTGGGTACAGGGATCTAAAATGTTGATCAGATGCCCTCACTGATTTTCTTCTTGTTGCTTCTTTGACATTATTGTAATTTTCCATGTATCCCTCCCCCCAACATCTAACTCTCAGTTAAAGTCACCTTTTTAAGGCTTACCTGTGAGATTTTGTCACCTGCCCCTATTGAATCTCGTTTAAAACCCTCCTCACTAGGTTGGCAAGTTGGTGTGTGAAGATGCTCTTCCCCTTCCTGGTCAGGTGAACTCCATCTCCTCTCAGAAAATCTTCTTCCCAGAACAGCATCCCATGGCCAAAGAAGCCAAAGCCCACCCATCGACACCATCTGCACAGCCACGCATTCATCTCCAGGACATGCATATCCCTGCCTGAACCCTTACTCTCAACTGGGAGGATGGACTAAAACACAACCTGCACCCTGACTCCGTCATCCTTGCTCCCAAAGCCCTGTAGGTCACTGCTGATCTGCTCAGGGTTAAACCTGGCAGCAGCATCAGTGCCCACATGGATGAGCATTACAGGGTAGTGATCGGAGGAATGGATGAGCATTGGCAACCTTTCCGTAATGTCTCGGACATGGGATCCAGGCAAGCAACACATTTTCTGGGATGTCATGTCAGCTCGGCAGATGGATGCCTCCATTCTCCTCAGACCACCAGCATCCTACGTCTCCTCCTCTCAGGGGCAGTGGCAGTGAGCCTCCCAGCCTTGGGGTGAATATCTCCTCCTCCCCATCCATTGGGAACTTCTCCTCACCTCCTGTTGCCAGTACAGCATACCGGTTCTTAACCTTGATGGAAGGGATGGGGTGGAGCATTGTCTACTGACTGAGGTGGTCAGCAGCCAGTCTCCTCCTCACAGAGCAGCCAGTTCTCCTGTCTTCTCTGCTGCAGTTTTGTCTGTAGTCAGCTGCCATCCTCCATTCCAGATGTCTCCACATGTGATCAATCGATATTCTTCATACTCCTGGATGCTACATAGATGATCCACCACTTCCTGCAGATCGCTTATCTACTTCCCGAAGGACTCCATCAGCAGACACCTCTCACCTGGTGGTTCCCACTGCTTGGCTTTCATTGGCAGGGATATGCAGGCCATATTTCCAGCAAGTAAGACCAGAACCTGGGAGCCTCTAGGGTCACAGTGGCTGTCTGGCAAGGGCCCCACTGGTGCGGGCAGAGAAAGAAAGAGCAGTGGTGTCGGTGACAAACTAAAGGTGGGTCTCAAACTAAATATGAATCAACAGTGTAATACTGTTGCAAAAAAAAAAAAAAGAACCTCATTCTGGGATGTATTAGCAGGAGTATTGTAAGCAGGAGTCAAGAAGTAATTCTTACACTCAATACTGGTAAGGTGTTGGCTGGAGTACTATGTCCAGTTCTGGACACCACACTTTGGGAAAGATGTGGAGAAATTGGAGAGAGTCCAGAGGAAAGCAGTAAAAAATAAATAAAGATCTAGAAAGACCTAGGAGGAAAGATTGAAAAAAATGGATTTGCTTAGTCTGGAGAAGAGAAGACTGAGGGGAGACATAAGTCTTCAAGTACATAAAAGGTTGTTTTACAGAGGAGGTTGATAAATTGTTCTTCTGATTCACGAAGGACAGGACAAGAAGTAATGGACTTAAATTGCAGCAAGGGAGATTTAGGTTAGATGTTCGGAAAAACTTCCTAACTCTAACGGTAGTTAAGCACTGGAACAAATTACCTAGGAAGATTGTGGGATTACCATCAGTTGTGTTTTTTTTAAGAACAGGTTAGACAAACTCCTGTCAGGAATGGTATAGATAATACCTGGTCCTGCCTAAGTTGAGGGGGGACTGTATTAGATGACCAATCAAGGTCCCTTCCAGTCCTATATTTAAATATTTTTATGATTATATTACAGGCAGGGCTGGTAGCACTGTCTAGTATAAATGGTGCCAGACAATTTCCATTCCAAGACCTGTTTTCAGTTGCTTATAACTTTGCAGGACTTTAACCATTCAGGATGAATATTTTCACATTGGGTGTCTGTCTCAGGCTGATTTTTGGGGGGGGGAGGGTAGAGAACTTTCACCCAAACAGGGTTCAGATGTTTCAGAAAATGAGGCTCAGGAAAAGCACGTTCTTTTGTTATGTTAAAAAAAATTCTGGTGACCTTTTCCTGGAACAAGCTATAGTGCTACCTACTTCATGCAGGAATTTGAAATTTGGCAGGGGAGGCTTTTAGACAACAGCCTTCTTCACTACACAACCCTGATTCACCCTGAAGCAGGTCCATTTTCTTCACTGAGCAAGTTGGGAATCATGTAATGCAAGACTCTGTCATCATGCATAAACTCAAAGCAGCAAATTAAGGTTGCATAGGCATTTAGCATTTCCCAACTTTTCAGTGCTTGACTTTGCCATCTTAATGTTCTTTTAATGAAGCTTTATTTTGTGTAATATAAACACAGTAGCAATCAAAGTTGCTACTGTTGGCAATAAAATACTTGATACATGATATTGGTGTTCAGGCTACCCTACATTATGGCGTGGTAAACATTTCTTGTCTGAGTGCCTTTGCATAAATAGCAGACAATGATGTATTGTTTTCCCAGACATTTTATTTGTTGTGTATGTCGAGTAAGTACAGGTCAAGTGAATCAATAAACACTGAATACATTAGCTGTTGTATGAAAAACATGAATATAGTTACTGTTCATGCAATATTGTTTTAGGTTTCAACCTCCCTGACTCGTTCTCTTGCATGCCCAATATCTCTCTGTAACGGGAAAGAAATTGTGTAATGCGAACACACAGTGCTAGGAATATTTTTAATTGAGGATTAAGATATAATTATACAATACCCTCCTCTTCTCTGGCCTCCCTACCCCACTTCAGCCTATCCCATATACCGCTGCAAAAATAATCATCATTTCTTGTCACCTTATGCCTTTCTGCATGAGGTTTAAACTCCAAATTTCCAGGAATTTCCAGGAGCATGGTCACTCAACCCTTGCTTCTGTCCTGCAGTCTCAAACTCCACATTCTGCTGGCTCCTCTCAGCTTGATGCTCCTCTACATCCTTTTAAAAAACATATCAGGCCCCTTTTTTTCTGTTTCACTACCCTGTCCGGCAGTGGCAGATTTAGAGTTAGTGGGGCCCTGTGCGCAACTTCATCCCCCCACCCCACCCCGCGGGACCCAGCCAAGATAAAGAACATTCTCTCTTATCTCCCCGCCCTGTTTTTCATTATTTTTTTTCTTCATCTTCCTCCTATATTATAAGTGATGGGAAGTAAATGAAAATACAGTGCAGTATCTTGATTGGGGCAAGAGGTTGGAGTGCAGGAGAGGGTGCGGGGTGCTGGCTCTGGGAGGAAGTTTGGGTGCGGGCTGTGGGCTGGGGCAGGGGTGTGTGGGAGGGGGCGTGGGCTGCGGGCTTTGGGGCAGGGGGTTGGGGTGCAGGAATAGGGCACAGGGGCGGCGCTTACCTCAGGCGGCGTGGCTCCCAAAGCGACTGGAACACCCCCCCACCCCGGCAGCGGCTCCTAGTCGCCGGCCACACAGCTCCCATTGGCCGCAGTTCCTGGCCAATGGGAGCTGCAGAGTCGGTGCTTGGGGTGGGGGCAGTGCATGGGGACACGGACACCCCCATGGGCTTCAGGGACATGCCAGCTGCTTTCGGGAGCGAAGCGGCGTGGAGGGAGGCAGAGTGGGCAGGGAGCCTCCTTAGCCCTGCGTGCTGCTGCTGGCACGTCTCTGTGTGCCCCCTTGGGGGGAGGGGGCAGCTGGTCTCTGTGCGCTTCCTGGGGTGGGGGCAGTGTTTGGAGCCACCTCCCCCATGGCCGCTTCTGGGAGTGGGGTGGGGCCACCGACCACAGCATGCAGGCAGCCTATCTGAGCCCTGCTGCACTGGGGCACATTGTCAGATATTTGTCCTGCATTTTTGTGGCCCCCTCTGTCGTTGGGGGCTCTGTGCCACCGCACGGTTTGTTTGATGGTAAATCCGCTCTTGCTGTCTGGCCTTCTCACTCTGTTACAATGGTTGCTGGAGAGCATATGGGGCATTTCATCTTGCACTGGAAATTTAGTGGATTTTATAGGCCATCACAGCAGGGTCGACACAAGATTTTTGCAGTGCCCTAACCAGATTAAACCAAAAGGGACCACATTCACTCCCATTTGTGACTGGTTACCTCCACCTCTTTACATTTGCTGTAGCCCAAGAGCCTCTGGGAATGTGGTGATATGTGTGGACAAGAAAGCCAGGACAAAACTCCGGAAAGGGAAACTAAGGAATTAAGCCTCTTCTATGGTTCATGGGAACTGGAGTGAAAATCTGTGATGGAGAAGGGAATTCAACCTGGGTTTCCCAAATTGCAGGCTAGGTCCCTAACCAGTAGACCAGTCTTCCGCTCTAATAGAGGAATTTGTCATTCCTAGGCTCAAAAATGGATCAACTGCATCTCATTGCCTCAGACACAGGCTTTTCATCAGTTATCTTATAGGTCAGCGAGGCTCTACAGTCAGAACCAAAGGGGAGGGGTGTTAACCCCCAAGTTCCTATGCCACTCCATGGCCACCTTCTAGGGGCTCAGCTGGATCATGGGTTATCATGACTGCTGGTGTACTTCTCTCCCCCCTGCACCCTATGCCCTGAACAGGAGACCAAAAGACCTGTATCTTCCATTGCAGGCAGTTGACATTTCTTACTATTTTGTCAGAGTTGCTTCACAAATTAGTTTTCATTTATTGGAAATTTCTAGAGTCGATGAAGTCTTGATAACATGGTGCATAATCAGAACTTTTCCTGCTAATTTGGTAATCTGTGTTGAGACTTTATGCCTTCTAAATAGTACGTAACTGTTTTAAATCATTCTACTCTCCTCTTTATTGTATCCCATTATTTGGACACCTGCATAAATTACTGTCACCTTATTATGATTGTATTCTGATTTCTCAGAGATTAGGCAGTCAGTCAAAGAGTTGTGTTTTGTCTGAGAAGGCTTAAAAGCTGGTTCTACTTGTACTTTGAACATCTTTTTATGGGCTGGGACGTGAGTCTTGTTCACCAATGTGGAAACCAGCTCATGTCTCTTTATGAGCCTTCTGTCTCTTCTTGGAGTATTCTTTCTTTTAATGTGTTTGTATCTTTCAGCGTACTCATGTGGGTATATAAGGGTGCTTTTTAATAAAATCTTTGATGAGTCATAATAGGAAAACTATCAAAACGAGCCTCTTGGCAATTATAGGAGTCAAATCTGCCCTTAGTTAAGAACATAACAGCTGCCATAGTGGGTCTGACCAATGGGTCATCTAGCTCAGTATCCTGTCTCTGACAGTGACCAGTGCCAGAACAGGGCAATTTTGGAGTGATACACCATGTCTTCCACTCCCAGCTTCTGGTAGTCGGAGTTTTAGGATCGCCCCGATCATGGGGCTGCATCCCTGACCATCTTGGTTAATAGCCCTTGACGGACAATTGATAGTTACTCAGCATAATTCCAATGAAGTCAGTGGAGATATTCCATATTTATACTGATGTGAATCAGAGTTGAATCTGATCCATAGAAATTTGAGATGGGAAACACTTACCAGGCTGTTGTCTTCCCCTCTTCCAGTGCAGGATTGTTCCCTACAACATATTCTCCTGTGCTTTTATCCTGCCTAGTTTTAAATGACCCAAATGCTGCAGCTTCCTACAATGTTATTATGCAACTTATTACACTGTCTAAAAAAATGTAACATATTGGGGAATTGTTCCTCATGGTCATGTTGATATCACAACCTCATACTCAGTGATGTTGATGCTGTTTTTGCCACTTGGACATTAATTTAATGAATGGCTACATTCAGGGTGGCATCCCAGTGGGTTTAGAGGGAAGCCGAACAAGCAAAATATGCAACTAGGCCTCGGAACAGTGGGCCAGATTCTGCCCTCCATCACCCATGAATAAACCTAACTGAAATGAGGACAGAATCTACCTTCAGAGAGAGAGAGACCAGGTGCTCCCCTACCAAATCAAACCAATTTACCTATTTTTGTCAGATTCTCCTAATTTAGGGCAGGATTTTCAAAAGTGCCTGGGGGGTTTAATGGGATGTGAGCTTCTAAACCTCCTAGGTACTTCTAAAAATCTCCCCTGTAGGGTTCAATTCTCCAAGATGCTGAGCACTCCTGTGAGGTAGTGGAAGCGCCCAGTGACCTCAGTGGGTGTTGAAGGAACTGAACGTCTTTTAGAGTCAACTCTGTCTTTTTACATCATGGTTAACGGTGTAATCAGAAGCACAGAGCCAAAGTTCAGCCCTGGCTTATGTCCACTGAACTCAGGGGTGAATTGGGCTCATGTATTCCAGAACCTTCAACTTCCAACAGTGACCCAGAGGACAAGAGCAATTCTAAAGGATTGTAACTGTCAGGAGTGCACTTCCCTTGGTCTGTAGAAAAACCAGCATGAAACAGCTGTTTCAAGTGTGTCAGTCAGTGAGTCACTCTCTGATAATATGATATTGGCTCACCAGCAAGTCTGTGGTGTTCAGGTCAGTGATTGTGTGCCCTGGGGAGATTACTGGTGTATCTTCAATAAAGCAAAAGTAGCTAGAACAAATGCAATGGAGTAAGCTAATGCAATAAGTGTTCCTTTGCTTTTATTTTGCAATCACAGTTACTCTGTGTGTTTTCTGAGAGTCTGTGTGGAATGCCACTTCTCCTTTACATGAATTCACAGCACCTCCTAGAAGTAGGAGACTCGGGATTTGATTATGAAAAGTATCAAGATATGTGCTTTAGTCATATTAAAGTTGATATGACAGAACGGCTTTATTGAATAGGGATTGTTTGCTTAGCCGGGGCCACAGCTGGCATTTTCACAAGCAATTGTAAAGAATTTTTTTCCTGCGGCACCAAGCCACTTTCTTGTGCTTATATAATCTACTGGTGGGTGTGTCTTACTGGGACGCCTCTGTGCCAATCCACAGATGATGAGTCTGTTGCAATCTGAAATGCAGAGCCCTGGCTCTCTGGTTCAAGCTCTCCTGTTGAAGCTTTTAGCTGTAGGGGTCCCCAGTATGTCGGCGAAGACGCAGGCCATCACACTTTGTTTAAATCTCTGTGTCTGGTTGCAAATTTGATGCTTATTCCCTCACTACCATAATAAATATTTTCAGGATTGCAGCCCTCTGGTTTCTTACCCTCATGAGACTTACACAGAGACCAACAACCATGCCACCAGATCTAGTGAAGTTGAACAAATGTCCACTAGAGAATGGGCTCAAACTTTAGATCCAGATTTTGGTCAGAAATTGGTTTGTGGTTCCTCTTTATTTGTATTGTGGCATTTGAGGCCTGGGGCTCCTAGGTGCCAGCACTGCATTGTCCTAGGTGCTGTACAAATACTGTGCTGGTTCGGGTTCATCTTTTATATTTACTAGGAGCCTGATGTCTGAGTCTTGATTCAGGAAAGCAGACTACTTATTAATGCAATGAAGCCCCAAATAACGTCAATGGGACTGAAGCACATGCCTAGGTGCTTTCCTGAATCAAGCTCATTGTCTGGTTTTATTTTGATGTAGCTTCACTGAATGAAATGGAGCTACCCTTGATTTACAGCAGTGCAAGTGAGAGGAGAATCAGGCTTCTGCATTTGTATTTGTAAATCCATTAATTTATAGGCAAAATAAGTGTTTGCACGAAGTCTCCTGATGCAGTTAATCCTGTCGACAGCATGATCTAAGGATGAAACCGGACTCCCAATAAATGACTGATGCTATTTGTGCTGCTTATAGAATGAGATTTATCTGCTGTGAAGAATAAAGTTTGCTCATGGTAAAAGCTATGCCTCATTTTGGGCCATCTTCACTTCTGCTACAGGCTTTGCAGGGTAGGAACACACAGGCAAGCTGTTATTGTGCTTTCAAGACGTTTTAAGAGAGAGAACTGAGATACGGTGGCTCAAAAATGAAGAAAATGCATTACTATTTTCATTAGAAAAGGGGCTTATTTTTATCTGAGCTGAACTCTTAAATGTTTTCTTGCTATCTTATTTCTGAGGGGAAAAGGCCTATGCCAGAAGGGCAGGATGAAGGCAAAAGCAAAGGAGGCAAAATGACTCCCAAAAGACCCATATCAGTTTGGGTAGAGAAAGGGTTGATCTATTTATTTTGCCAAAAGAGAACAGATGGAAGAATTTCTGAAGAAATGCACATTGATAAGGGAAAGAATCTCAGAAAGCAGTGAGCCGAAGAATTAGGTTTAATTACAAGCGCCGACACAGCTGATGGTTTGGAGGTAATGAGGACAGTGCTATAAAAGAATATCTGTGAGGCTCTGAATATAAAAACTTTGGCTCAGCTTTGACTACAGCAATCGTTCTTACTGGGAACAGGGCCATAATGTAACTCTTTGCTAAAACACTGGCACCGCTTGTCATCCAAGTACCTTGGAGACCATCATGCGTATTACTTCTCCTCTTCCTTTTCTTATTAAAGCCTAAACATGGCCTGAAATTGCATAGGTTTCACTGGGCTGTAGCTGAAAGGGTCAAGTAAGTCTGTAAGGGTACGTCTACACTTACTTCCTGGTTCGGCGGCAGGCAATCAATCTTCTGGGATCGATCCCGGAAGTGCTCGCCATCGACGCCGGTACTCCAGCTCGGCGAGAGGAGTACGCGGCATCGACGGGGGAGCCTGCCTGCCGCGTCTGGACCCGCGGTAAGTTCGGACTAAGGTACTTCGAATTCAGCTACGTTATTAACGTAGCTGAATTTGCGTACCTTAGTCCGAAGTGGGGGGTTAGTGTGGACCAGGCCTAAGTCTGGGTGAAATTAAGGTAGGTAGCTCAATTATGGTGATATCTGGATCGTTGATGATGGGTAGCTGGACTAAACAGTACATCAATATAGAAGTAGCACAAATCGAGAGATTGGTATTAGACTGAACCCTTCCTAGCAGATTTTTGTTTGAATGTTCTGTTCACGGCACGCAGCAAATCCCCTTTGTTATGTAGCCATGCAATACTTATTCTTTTAGGGCCCAATCTTGCAAGGTGCTGAGCATTTCTCTGAAGTTTCAAGACTCCTTTGTAGTATTTCTCTGTCCTGACTGGTATTTGCAGATCCTCCCAGTTAAAGATTTTTGAGGAATACTACTGACATGCTGACTTCTCTTTCTCATAGATTATTTAATGAAGATATTAAATAGAGCTGGTCAGAAAAAAAAGGTAGGGAAATCACACCCATTTAAAAAAAATGTTTTCCACCTTATTTCTGAAAAGATTAAAATTAGAAATATTTCAACCAGCTTTAATGTTTGTTTAAAAATGGAGGAGAAAATGTTCACAAAAGCATTTGTTAAAATATTACCCAATTTTCTTTTTTTTATTTTGCCATTTTCCTGGAATAAAATGTCAATTAAATTTCAAAAATGTTGACCAGCTCTCATGGTATATAAAATAAGATTTGCTCCAACCCAGATTACTGTGGTTTCCTTCCAGAATCTTTACTTCCCTCAATAATTTCCTATTCATCATAACCCTTTGTTTAGATTCCTTCTATAAGTTTTCAGACCACATGCCAGTCTATGTATCCAGGCCATTCTGAACTACATTTAGGTCATATATTTATTATTACTAGGCAAAAATATAGTGGTTGTAATGGGCCTGTGACTGTTTAAGATTTGTATTGTGGTAGCACTTTGGAGACCGAATTGTGGATCTGGACCCCATTGTGCTAGGTACTGTACAAACACAGAACAAAAAGTCCCTTCCCTGAATGGCTTATGATCTAACATTGTTATGACATTAAAAAAACACAACAATCCTGCCTATGTGATTTGGACACCCAATTCCCAACTAATATTAATGGGGTACTGGGAGTCCAGATCCATTAGGTATTTTTTGAAAATCTCTGCCTGAGAGCCCCATTTCTTATTTATGGTCTTTCCAAATAAACCACTAGAAACATTCTGGGAGCAGTTGTTCCTAGGAGCCGAGTCATTTGTACTGTGTGTGTTACACTGACTGCAATGTGGCATGTTGAAAGCAGCTACTGATGGGAATATAATACGTTTTAACAGAACTGTCATAGACTTTGGAGAGGAAGAGGCTCGAGACAGATGAGATGAGGACAAAAAGTGACTTACAGAAACTTCATGACACAGGGGGAGAAAAAGCCCTACATTGTTGTGGATGGGGAACTATTAGCAACTCTGGTTGTTGCTTTGTGCTGGAAATGGTAGGAGGTCTTTTTCTTTTTCTTTTTTTTTTTTATTTAAATCCTTTGGGACAGAGGGACAAAAATTATGCACCATAATTAAAAGGAGGAGATGGGTTGTTCCAGGTTAACTTTTTTCTGCAGAACATTGAGATAACATTTTTCACCTGTGACCGTGAGCCCTGTAGTTTTCAACCCTTCTGAAATGGATGAACGCAACCTCATGATAAAGAACTCTTGGGACTTTATTGTAAACAGATGACACCTTTTTACATCAGGTTAAAGATCATTGTGTATTTGCTGATAGCAATAAAATAACCCTATTGATTTTATACAGAAGGCCTGATCGTGTAACCTTTACGTATGGGTGTAGTTCTGTGGCGCTAGTGAGCACCTAATAATCTTTGGGGACTGCTGGCTACTCAGCACCTACCATTTGTTTAGGTGCCTCAATACGGGTACAGCTTTTTAAGTAGAGCTGGGCCAACTCTCCTCCCTCCCCCCCCACAAAAAAAAAAACAAAAAAACAAAAAAGATTACAACTAAATTTGCCAAAAAATTGCATTTTGGGGGACATGGAAAACATTTGTGAATTCAGATCAAAGTTGACACATAGTTTTGGCCCAAAAAATGAAAACAAATTTAGAAAATGTCAGAATGGTTTGTTTTGATATTTTGTTTCCCAATGATATTTTTAAATGAAATGTCAATTCAAAAGGACTTTTTTGAATTGTTTCATTTAGATTTTTTTTTTAATTTTATTTTGCTTTTTTGTTTGTTTGTTTGTTTGTTTTGTTTTGAGGACAAATGAAAAAACCCAGATTTTTTTAAATTATTTTTTGGTTTAGCCACTGAACCAACAAATCCATTCAGCTCTATTTCTAAGCAGCTGTTTGTGGTTTTTATTGTCTGTTGAACCTTGGTCCACCTTGATAGTGAACTTTAAAACTGTAATTCCCATAACCAGAGTTTTTAGCTAAAGGTCTGAAGTTCTTGATTCTGGGGAGATAATTGTAATGGACTCCAGGAAAAGGAATAAAATCACAGGGAGTGAGAGACTACTAAGCTAAGTGAGTTATTTGGTGTATGGGGTTTGATGCATGTCAAATATACACACACACACACACGCGTAAATCCTTCTAGCTCATTTTTTTTCTGGTGCTGGACACTGACTGTCCTTTACATGCGTGAGCAGAGGAGCATTCCTAACAGCAGCCTCCTTGTATAATGCTGAGGGTTGAACTCTGGTGAGCTCCAGAGTTAAACGCATGAGTCATTACAGCTTGTACTAAAGAACCAAGGCTCTCAAGGGGACAGGCGTAAGATCCTTATATCCACTGTGGTTTGGAGCTGGGTAACACACTGATCAGTGGAGTTACAGTGAAGTAAGCCAACCCACCCCCTTGAATAGTCTATGCAATGACCGCTCACAGCTGCTGTCCTTCAGGGGGCATGCAGGGACTACGCTGTTCTGATGGTGCACATCACCCCAAAAGGGAAGAGGAGAAGCTCAAGCTATGGCCTTGATTCCCTCTTTTTGCACTAGGACCCATGCACGGAGAGGGTCAGCCTGTAAAGTCCTGTTGCACACTTACCACTCAGGGAGGGATGGTGCTTTTTGGAGACACCATCCCTCCCATACTTTTCCCTGGGGCAGGGCAACTTGGCACCACGTTCAATATAGAATATTAGGATTGGAAGGGACCTCAGGAGGTCATCTAGTCCAACCCCCTGCTCAAAGCAGGACCAATCCCCAGACAGGCTTGCAGTTAAATGCCAAATTTGAGCCCCAAATGAATAATTGGTATCTGGTATAGAAATAAAGGGGGAACCCAGAACCAGTTTAGAAAATAATGGAATGAGAGACGCCTCCTCTTAGCTGGGGAGGGTGAATGATGGGGATGTGTGAGGTAGATGAAGCACAGAAATATCACTGCATGGCTTGTGATATAGCCCTGTTTCAAAGGCACCAAGGAGAGCAATACATCATGGGCTGACTCTTGAATTTTCTCCGTGTCTCCAGTTATATTGCATGACCCCAAAAGCTGCTGATGTGTGCTTTCCTGCGCTGTTGTTTTCCCCTAGTCGACCTGTTTCCCACCGGCAGTTTAAAAGTTGAGGAATGGTTCAGATTTAATCAGAACTTCACATCCAGACCAAGATATTTTAGAAAGCTGAGTTAACAGCATTACAGTCTGTATCCACTGACCCCTGTCAAAGAGCCAGCATGTTTTGCTGGGGATAGAGAGGGGAAGTGGTGAAAAGGAAATTGTCAGATTTAGCAAATAATCCAAAGGGATCTGTACGTCTGTCTAGGTACTATTTGTGACGGTACCTCCCATAAGGCTTTATGGAAATATGCTTAGAAAGTGTTTTATGCTACATTTGCCATGTAACATAGCTCCGTAAACGTTATGATCTACTGAATGTATTAATCCTATTTGTATGCATGTATCATTTTTGTATTCAAAGTTATGAATGTTATGAATGTTGGCTGTGTACTGGCTTGATTTCTAAATAACCTTAGTAGAGTATTTGGTCAGTTCCTGGAGAAAGGAATGTTGAAATTAAGTACCTAACCAAGAAACACTTAGAGGACAATGGATCTTGGAATGCTCCAATCCACATAAGAAGTCTAGCACAGTCAACTTGTGGAACTCCTTGCCTGAGTAGATTATGAAGGCTAGGACTATAACAGCATTTAGAAGAGAACTGGATAAATTCATGGAGGTTAAGTCCATTAATGGCTATTAGCCAGGATGGGTAAGAAATGGTGTCCCTAGCCTCTGTTTGTGAGAGGGTGGAGATGGATGGCAGGAGAGAGATCACTTGATCATTACCTGTTAGGTTCACTCCCTTTGGGGCACCTGGCATTGGCCACTGTAGGTAGACAGGATACTGGGCTAGATGGACCTTTGGTCTGACCCAGTACGGCCGTTCTTATGTTCTTATGTAGACCCCATTGGGAGTTGGGCATCTGAGTGTTAAAGACAGGAACACTTCTGTTAGCTGCTTTCAGGTAAACCTGCAGCTTTGGGGCAAGTAATTCAGACCCTGGGTCTGTGTTGGAGCAGACGGGAGTGTCTGTCTCAGCAAGACAGGGTGCTGGAGTCCTGAGCTGGCAGGGAAAGCAGGGGTAGAAGTAGTCTTGGCACATCAAGTGGCAGCTCCCAAGAGGGTTTCTGTGATCCAACCCATCACACTATTACTAAGGGTTACAACATTATGTATGTGCATGTCTTGATGATTCTGTCATCTAAAATTAAATGAAATTACAAATAATACCCCTTGTTGCAGGCGTCCCTGAAGAAATTAATTTTAGGAGGGATTTAAATGAGGAGAGGCTAGTGGCTTGGATGACTATGGTAAGGAAGGACATATCAGGGAAAGCACAAGGCAGTGGCAACAGGGAAGGCGGAGCAACAACAGGATTTAAGAATACCAGTGTAGGCAGCTAGCCCTATGAAAGTAGTACTAGGAACTACAAAGCCAAGCCCACAGCAGTAGTTCCATATTATTTAGGCCCTTTTACTTCACCTATTACTATGGTATGTACAATGCTTTAAATATTAATGAATGAATTTATCCTCAACATCCCTCAAAGTAATAGTATCCCCATTTTAAAGGTGTGGGAACCAAGGCACAGAGAATAAGTGACTCACCCAGTGTCATCTAGAGAGTCTGTGGTTGAGTTAGGATTTGACTGCAGTCTCCTGAGAGCCTTAAGCACAAGGTCATCATGTCTCTGTAATGGTGGTAGAACACTCAGAGCTCCACTCGGTAAGAGTGGATGGGAATCAGGATAGAAATAGGCCAGCCAGAACAAAAACAAGTGGGTGACCAATCACCACTTGTTTTTGTTCTGGCTGGCCTATTTCTGGCTCTATCACCCTAGCAGGATGTAATAATTCAGTCCCGTGGATGGCAAGAGTTTGTGCACCTGAATGACTTAAGGCAGGGGTTCTCAACCTTTTTCTTTCTGAGCCCTCCTCCCCCAACATGCTATAAAAACTCCACGGCCCACCTGTGCCACAATAACTGGTTTTCTGCATATAAGAGCCGGCGTTAGGGGGTAGTAATAGGACAATTGCCTGGGTCCCCAGGCCACAGGGTCCCCCGCAAAGCTACATTGCTCAAGCTTCGGCTTCAGCCCCGGGTGGCAGGACTTAGGGCCCTGGGCTTCAGTCCCATGCAGTGGGGCTTCAGCTGTCTGCCCTGGACCCCAGCAAGTGTAACACTGGCCCCACTTGGCAGCCCCCCTGAAACCTGCTTGTGGCCCCCTAGGGCCACGGACCCCTGGTTGAGAAACACTGACTTACAGTATGGCTACACTACAAGCATGCGTAGCCATAACTCAGCTACTACCGGTATGTACCCAGGGTGCTGGGTGGGGCTAGCCCATGCATCCGCTCCTGCCGCTGCAGCTACACAGCTATTGTTACTTAAGATGGCTTTGCCCGGATATGTCTATACATGCAGGAATTGTAGGTACCTCCCGATTGCAGTAAAGACATTTCCTTATGACCCCAAGTCACTTAGCTGCTTTTGAAAATTTTACCCAGTACTTTGAACTGTGCTGTACCTCATTAGTTCACTTTATGTCCTTCATGTTTTGTTTACTGCAAATTTCCAGCCGCCACAGAAGTCTTTAGGTCAGTATAAATATTCCTTACCAGATGCAATACCACTGACAGTCTTGGCTCTTTTTTTTTAATGGCAGAACTGAAAATGGCACAGACATTTGCCCAGACTGTTTGGGCAGAATCAGTAGCTTTTTTAACCGAATCTAGTCATATCTCTGTTTGAAGCCTTTGTCTTCCGTGGTCATTAACCAAACTTCTTAAAATTCAGGATAATTAACAGCCAGGCAGTTCATTCAACTGGAAGACATGTTAGATGCCTGCATTACATTTAAATAGGCCAGCTAATTGTTGTAATTGTTTCCCTGATAGAAAGTAAAAACAGTTTTGTTTTGTTTTTTCCTGAATTGTGAATGACTGTGGTGGATATGAATGAATGTGGTGAACATAAGTTTGGTATGGCTGTGTATGTCTGAATTTGCTAGAGGATTCTGGGAGCGGGGTTCTCTTAGCATCAGACAGTTGGTGTGGAAATGTACTGAATGATTAGAAGCTCTATCTGCATGTATGTTTCAACAGTGAACTTCAGAATATATCAGCCAGGGGCCAGCTCATCAAGTAAAGAAAACGTAAAAACATGCAGTCAGTGGGCTTGGTACAGTCTGACCCAGGTCAAAATTACCCTCTTGGATGACATCACACTAACAGCTCAAGTGAATGATTGATGAGAGGGTAAACATTGACTGATGTTTGGTCTTTGTCTGTTTGCAGTCCCTTCTAAAATATTAATTAGAAAATCTAGTAATGAAATGCTCACAGAGCATATTTCTGGAACATGTAACTCCTTTGAAAACAAAAGGTATAAATGCTATGAATCAGTGTGTGTTAGTTCCCCAATTAACATCTAAAGAGGTCTGTAATGCTGAGAGACAGCAGTCTCCGGGTAGCCAAGACCCTGCTACGAGGGACTTTTGAACCAGAGGGCCTTGGGGTCACCAAGACCCTGCTTCGGGGGACATTTGATAGACCAAGTACTTGAGAGGGGAAGAGAAGACAATAAGTCTCCATGTAGGATTGGTAGCTATACCTGCTTTGTTTGCCAATCAGGAGACTGTGTTAGGCCAACATAGTTACTGAGGTTTTATGCTTGGGGAATTGAGGCTTATTAGGGAGACGTATTATAGAACCTTTTACTGCTTGTGTGATTCTTTCTGAAATAAACTGTTGTGCACTGAGCAAATTGAATCTGAATTTTCACTGGTACCGGTAACAATCTGCCCAGCTGTGGGCCATTAAAGATCCATTTCAACAGTTTCCTCCAGAATTTATTTCTGTTCGGAGCGTGTGGAAAGAAATGAAACACCAGACCTCTGAAGCACTAGAGAGAATGACCTTGCTGGGAAGATGAGATCTGAAAACTAAGCAGATTGCCATTTGTGAATTGAGAAAATGACAAGTGATTGTGAACCTAGCAGGACTGAGGAGGAGTAGTTGAGGAGCAGTGGTTTTACCAGACTATGACCATTTCCAGAGAAGAGAGGAAACCAATTCTTTACTCTGCTCATTTATATTTACTGCAACTGATGGGCTTAATTTATATTAATGCCTTACACAGGTTTCATAATTGAACTCTCCTTTTGAAATGCTCTTAAAAGTTAAACTGATATACAAACTCTTTGTAACGATAATTAATCTGTAGCTGAAATGCAGCCACCTCTGGTGGGTAACATCTCACAGTAATCCTATATTAAAGTTCAGGACAGGAGGCGGGGAAGTCTACCATATGCAGGAGAAATATAGACAGGTAGAAGGCAATTAACTGTGTTTGGATTTGGGCTAGCAATTATAGTATGGAATATTTAATGAGCATAAGTGGTCAGGGTCTTGACTCCTCATCTCCGGCTAACCTTGCTCCCTCTAAGTAAGGTTTTATTTAGCTGATAACACTTGTTCGGTCATTGCTGTCTTATCTATGTATCTGGGATCTGCTGGGAGAAATCTAAGATGCTGCACAACTAGGAGATTGCAATGAATTATGAGAGAATGTTTGGACTAAGATGCTTGGGAGAGGGAAGGAACTATAATATTTATTTAAGTGCAAATCTTATTTTGTGACTTTGTTTCTGGCTGTTTCAGAAAACTAGCTAATCAGATTCTCTACTTTAAAATTCATTGACCTGTGTGTGTGAGAACTAGATGGTGTAGACTGGTGATCTGATACAGAAGCTTCTGTCTTTCCTTCTCATACTTTCAAATACAGTTCTGAATATAGTCACCAATCATCGTTTGTTACTATTGTCTAAAGACATAGTTCTATTCCATTGAAGAAAATGGTAACAAAAAATTGGTTTCAAATAGTGAAGGACCAAATCCAATTATCTATTTGATAAACTGAGCAATCTGTTGGTGGTGTCTGTCCACTTCTTAGTGGACCACAGCACAAACACACACCCTTTCCTTCCTCCCTCCACACTTCTGGAATTGATAATAATAGTGCCCTTTCTGTTGTCTTAGCAGAGAAATTAAAATGTGAATGCATATGGAAATCAAGGCATTTCAGCAACCCAGATGTGATCCCTCCAAGTCAAGGTTCAGACAGTGCAGAAAGGTTGCATTGATGCTGA
Organism: Terrapene triunguis; assembly: GCF_002925995.2. Taxonomy (NCBI): domain Eukaryota; kingdom Metazoa; phylum Chordata; order Testudines; family Emydidae; genus Terrapene; species Terrapene triunguis. The sequence continues at coordinate 94,157,195 of NW_020664417.1, read as the reverse complement.
CTGTACCATATTAATTCTGATGAGTAAATAGAGGAGTTCATTCTCCATGGCTGTCAGCTGCAGGTCCAGATAACTTGCATCCAAGGGTTTTAAGAGAGCTGGCTGAGGAGCTTACTGGACCATTCATGGGGAGTTTCTGTAACTTTTGGAGCACTGGGGAAGTTCTAGAACACTCGAAGAATGCTAATGTTGTGCCAGTTTTTAGAAAGGGAAAATAGCAAGACCTGGGTAATTACAGACCTGACCTAGATCTTAGGACAGATAATGGAGTGGCTGGTATGGGACTCAATTTAATTTCCCTCCTTTAATTCTTTAAAGAATGCACATCACCATGGATTTATAGGAAATATCAGGTTAGTTTGACAGGATCCATTTTTTATTGATGAGATTACAAGCTTGCTTGATAAAGGTAATAGTATTGACAAAATATCCTTAGACTTCTCTAAGGTGTTTGTCAAGGTACCCCACAACATTTTGATTAAAAACTTAGAATATAAAATTAACATGGCACACATTAAATGGATTTAAAAAACTGGCTAACTGATAGCTCAAAATAGAATTGTAAAAAGAGAAACACCACCAAGGGGTTGTGTTGCCCAGGGGTCCCACAGGGATTGGTTCTTGATCCTATGCAATTTAACATTTTCATCAACAATCTGGAAGAAAACATCAAATCACTGATAAAGTTTGCAGATGACACAAAAGTAATGAATAATGAAGAGGACAGGTCACTGATTCAGAGCCATCTGAATCAGAGCCATCTGAATCACTTGGTAAAATGGGTGCAAGCAAATCATATGCAGCAACACTGAAAAAGATTTGGAAGTCATGGTGGATAATCAACTGAACATAAGCTCCCACTATGATGCTGTGGCCAAAGTAACGAATGCAGTCCTGGCATGCATAAACAGGAGAATCTCAAGTTGGAGTAGAGAGGTTATTTTACCTCTGTATTTGGCACTGGTGTGATTAGTGCTGGAATACCGTGTCCATTTCTGGTGCCCACAATTCAAGAAGGATGTTGATAAATTGCAGAGGGTTCAGAGAAGAGCCACCAGAAAGATTGATGAAAGGATTAGAAAACATGTCTTTATCTCTGAATATAATTCAGCTCTTTGAGTCTATCTTAACACAAATGTTAAGGAGTAAGTTGATTACAGACTATGAGTATCTACATAGGGAATATGCAGCGTTTTTGTAGCTGTGTTGGTCCCAGGTTATTAGGGAGTCAAGGTGAGACATATGCAGGGAACAATCCTGACTAATGAATAACTGTGTCACTGCTGCCCTCCAAACTGGAGTTCCCTTTTCAATGCCTTGCTGCTATAGCCTCCAACCTGGACCGCTCACAAACAGCCCCCAGCATGCAAGCCACTCCCAGTTGTGTGGGGTGTGTGTGTTGCAGTCAGCCAGCCACACCTTGACTCTTACCAGCCTTGGCTACCCAGCAGGGTAACCTGAAAACAGTCCCAGATTTTTTCCCCCAGAAGTGTCCTGTTCTGCCCAGTCCCTTCCTGGACAATACAATTTAGTATAGGTCAGTTATTTCATCAATAAAAATAATATGCACACGCTTTGTTATCCCAAATGGAGTTATCCCAAACACACACACACTGGATTAGATAATACACTGAAACAAGTTTATTAACTACAAAGAGAGATTTAAAGTGAATATAAGTAATGAGGCATAAGAGTCAGAAATGGTTACAAGAAAAATACACAAAACAAATGCCTAACTTAAACTGTCAAATTCAAAGCAAAGTTTTTCTCACCACATGCTCCTAGTCTTAGGCCAGGATACCTTCTTCTGTTTAATGGCTGCTTACTTTGTCCCTGCTCATGGAGTGAATCAATGGACAGAAGAGGGAGGGTCTGCCCCTTCTTTTTATAGTCCTGTCCTCCTCCCCACCCTGGATTCCCAGCTGGGAGTAAAGGTGACAGGCAGTCTGAGTGGATGGGAACTCCTTGCTGTTTTTTTGCTAAGATATAGATTTTTCACTCATGCCCCTTTTCCTGCCAAACAACAGCCACTTAGCAAGTCATGGTCCATCAGTCCCGTTTACACAAGACTGAGGCTTCAGTTTGCCCTTTGTCTTGGAGAAACTGGTTTAGCCACTATCCAGCCTTGGAACATATGTTAGTAACACCATACAGTGCATTTTACATACAATGTTGCCAAACATTTTACCACAGCAATAATGACCAGCAGATTATGAGTTTTCAAATGATACCTCACAAGGCATGCTTTGTACAAAGATTATTACAATAGCGAACACAGCTATATTCTGTCACACAAGGTAGATGAAGTAATATCTTTTATTGGACCACCTTTTGTTGGTGTGAGACAAGCTTTCAAGTTTGCACAGAGCTGCTCTTCAGGTCTGGGAAACTAAGGCTTTCTGTACACTGGCAATTGAACGACAACTTGTGTCTTTCAGAGGTGTTAAAAGAACACCTCCTGAAAGAGAAACGTTTTGCCGACGACAAGCACTGGTGTGAACAGCGCTCGTTGGGGATGGAAGCTTTTTGTCGGCAGGTGAGCCAACAAGCAGTGGCTACATTGCGTGACTTTTAGCAGCATGGCTCTAGTGACACAGCCCAACTCAGTATCACTGCTAAATATGAGGTTTGAACAGATTGTTTAGCATAAGCAGTTAACACATTTCAAGGTACCATTCAAGGTGAAGAGGCGCATTAGCACCCATCCAGTCATGGGGGGAAAGGAAGGGAGTGGGGAGAAAAAAGTGGAGGTCTAGCAAAGTTAGGAATTTAAGCGCCCAGGCTTGACTTTTGAAAGTGTTGTGCAGGTTTCCTTTGAGGATGACAACTGATTGGTCAGATATAGAGTGATCGCTTTGTGAAAAATGTTCACCCACAGATGATAGGGTGTGTTTGTCTTTAATCATTTTCCTTCTGTAAGTTCATTTAAGAGCATAGTGACTATCTTGTTTCACCCGTATAGTTATTATTGGTGCATTTAGTGCACTGGATGAGGAATAATATTTGATAAATAAATATTTAATAGATTGTCTTACACCTTCCTCTGCTGGAGTCCAGTGGTTGGAAATTAAAGCTAGACATATTCAGATGGGAAATAAGGTACATTTTTTTTAAACGACTGGAACAATTTACCAAAGGTCAAGTGGATTCTCCACCACTGACCATTTTAAAATTGGATGTTTTTCTAAAAAATCTTCTAGGAATTTTTTTTTTGGGGGGTGGGGGGGGAGTTCTATGGCCTGTATTATACAGGAGGTCAGACTAGATGATCACAATGGTCCCTTCTGACCTTGGAATCTAGGACTCTATTATCTCCTGGGCAATACATGCCTTTTTAAAATCATAACCTCTGTACAGTATTTTAAAATAAATTCTAATTTTTTAATTTTTAATGCCAGCATGACATGGAATAATGACACTTCATTGCCACTCACCCCTCCTCCTAACCTGCTGATTCAAAAATAGTGCAAAGGTACTGTCTGGAGAATTTTCTCCTTTACATTGCAAGCCAGATCCTCATCTTATGTAAATCAGTGTAAAACCATAGATTTCAATTTTCACCTACTGGAGATCGGATATCAAATCCTGAAATATATTAGAGTTAAGGCTGAATTCTTGTCATGGGAGTTGAGGATTCTGTGATTATTAGTATTTCTGGGGGTTGTGGGGTCTAATTTTCAAAAGTACTGAGCACCAGCAGCTCCCCTTATGTTAACTATAGGTATCCACCTCTTAGCCTATGTTTTCTTGTTCTGCTGTAACATGGGGGAAATTCATGATGATCCCTCTTGGTAAAATGACTTAAGAGTCCTTTCAAAGATGCTTCATAAGTGCAAAAAAACCCATTTATATCTTTGTACTTGCCTGGTTGAGACAGTTTTGGCATATTCAGTTTAACAAAATAAACGGACAATGGAGAACTTTGGCTTTTAGTCATGCTATAGTCCTCCTCGGGTCTATATAATCTTGGTGGCTTGCACTCAATTTGTTTTTTCCTTCACTTTCAGGCCCCAAAGTGTAAATTGTTTCCTGCCAGCCTACAAGATTTCTCTTCCTTAATGATATGGAGGAAGATGAACTATTCGTAGTGCTGACAGAGGTAAGGGTACTAGAATAAGCAATACTTCAGAAGCAGAGTGATATACTGGGAGTAAACTCAGAGATTCATATCTCAATACTTAGTCCATCAGTGCTTCTGTCATTATCTGCTTGGCCACAAATCTCAAAGTAAGCTTCAAGGTCAGCTACAACTATTTCTGGAAGCTGTGGATCTGACACATGCACAAATGATTGGCAGACCTTTACTTCTTCGGTTATATTTTAAAGTGGGACCACTTTACATCTGAGCCTTCCACAAAATGCTCAGTTTAATGGGAATGGCAGCCAACATCAGAACCTGCAAGGATAGAAAGTAGGGCTTGTTTTTTAGTGGGGACAATGAAATATTATTTGCATTTGACAGAAACATGGGGTACTGTAATAGTGGGATGAGGATTTGTTGAGCAATCAGAATCAGATTTCCATATTAGTCAATCCTTAACTTCTTTAATACTTGCTTCAGGAAAAGCCTACGCTTTGGTTTGCCATCGCATCATCCTTCCGTGAACGACGATCTAAGTAGTTTCATTTCCTTGTGGTTAAACTTTCAAACCTTTGATGTATTTAAGCTATAAATGGGGAAGGTATCTTGTGACAATTGGGCCTACAAATTTACCGGAATTGTGAGCTTAATTGTAAAAAGGATGTAAGTGTGTATAAGATGTTACAACAAGTGTTAAACAGGTGCAAAAAGTAGAAAAAAGGAATTAGTCTCAACAAAAAAGGCCAAGTTAGTATGACTAAAGACTGTTGAAATGATGCTAGTTAAAAACAGGAGATATGAAACCGGAATTAGTGAGCCAACACTGGTACATTGGTTAGGCCTAATTGGTAGACAAAATAAATGAGGGGATGGGCTATTCTACCCATCACTCCCTTTTCTTTTGAAGAAAAGATTTCACAAGGAAAGGACAGACAGGTTATTTAAGTGAGTTTCACCATCATGTTTGCCACCCCACCATTTCCTGGAACTCTAGGCCTTTATCATTCTGATACTAAAAAGGTGTTATAGCCAAATAGGGCAAAAGAAAGAAGCCCAAACAACATCGCCAGCCCTACCAGTACAGCTGAATCCCAAATGCCACCTAAAATGACAGCTACCATCTTTACTACTAACTAAAGGGCTGCCAATCAAGGGAGCTTTTCCTTCTAAAATTAAAGTTTTACAGCAACAATCTCAACTAACGTCTTCTCTTTTTCCCCAAAAAGACAGTTATTGCCATCTTTAAATCTAATTTAAAAAAAAAAGTTGTCCAACAATGTTTTTTCCTTCTAAAAATCTCTGTCCAGATTAAGGAGGAGGTGAATTATTACAACAAAAGCCTTATTTAATAATTTAAATTTCAAATGCTTTAATGTTTTCCCTTTTCTGTATCTTTAATAAAAAGTATAAAGGATTTATAATAGTGCCTTTGTCATTGTGTTAAGCATGTTAAAGTCTCTCTATACCAAGCCCCAGACCTAGTTTAACACTCTAATGTTAAACAATTGTTATGTTAATGACTTTAGCTCATGTATTCATCTAAATTAATACATGCTTTACAATAAATACTGCACCATCATCAATTAACATTTTTCTTACACGAAGACCTGCCAATCTGCTCAGTGACTGATGTGTTTTCTTCCTCTGAATCGCTGACTACATCCATATTTGCTTTACCATTGAACTAAAAATACAACCAAGGTTGCAGAAGTATATTAACTGGAAAAAAAATAATTTAATTTTAAGCCAGAAATCCATCTATAACTTTAGAGACAAGTTGGGTAAGGTAATATCTTTTATTGGACCAACTTCTGTTGCTGAAAGAGACAAGCTTTTGAGCTACACAGAGCTTTACAGATCTGGGAAAGGGAATCAGTGTCAAAGCTAAATACCAAGTGGGACAGATTGTTAAGCATAAGGAGTTAACATATGTCGCAAGAGACCATTCAAGGTCGAATTGGCAATTACATCTTTGCAGCAATAGGATAAAGGATGTTTAGTGGGTTACAGGTTGTTGTAATGTGACATAAAACGGTGTGTCTATTGAGTCCATGATTTTTAGTGTCTAGCAAAGTTATGAATTTAAGTCCCCAGACTTGTTTTTTGAGGGTGCTATGCAGGTTTTTTGTATGGATGAGGACTGAGAGGTCAGATACGCAGCGATTGCTTTATGAAAAACGTGTCTGAAAATGCATGACAGTGGTTTTTGTATTTTATCATTTTTCTGTGAGAGTTGCAACATATGCTAACTCCGTATGCTTAATCTGTCCACCTTGTATTTAGCTGTGATACTCTGAGTAAGTTTTCCAGATCTGAAGAAGAGCTCTCTGTAGATCGAAAGCTTGTCTCTTTCAGAACAGAAAGCTGGTCTAATAAAAGATCTCACCCAGCTTGTGTCTGTCATTCTGGGACTAGCCTGTTTATGGTGTTGTTGTGGCCAATCTATAACCTTCTTCTTTTCAGCCTTGTTGTAATTTTGCTATTGACAAAGGTATGCTTGTAACAAAGGGAGAGCATGGATTCGTGATCTTTGAGGTTCAGTCCACATGCTCTGAGTTTGACTATGGGCAAGTGATGTAACAGCTCTTTACCTCAGTTTCCACACCTGTAAAATGGGTATAACTACTGTGGCAGAGCTCTGACCTTGTCCCCGTGGGTCCTGCACTTCTAGGCGGTATATGCTAGCCTCAGTGGCTCTCTGTGACCTTCCACATAGCCCTTCTCTCTCTCTAGGGCCAGGGTTACAGTCTACTGAGCCCTTTTCATCATAAGCCAGCAAGGAGGTTGGTGAGAGAATTCCCATAGTCTCTGTTGTCCCTAGGGCTTGTTTTAGAACAGTTTAGCCTCCTGTCCTGACAGGGGCCTGACTTCCCCTCCCAGGAGGTGTTCCTGTAGTGGTGGGTTGGGGGGAACCCAGGCCCGCCCTCTACTCCGGGTTCTGGCCCAGAAACCCTAATGGTAGCAGCTTTTGGCAGCCAACCTTTCACTGCCAGAGTTGCTACATTTCCCTAGGCCACTTCCCCACAGCTCTCCTGCTTCTCCCTTACCTTAGGGCTCCCTTATCAATAACTTGAGGGTATCTTCATTAACCAGTCCTTCGGCCACCCTTTCTCTCCCCTGGCTCTCCTCTGCCTGGCTGGAGTGAGCCCTTTTTATATATCAGCGGGGCCTTAATTAGAGTCAGGTGGTCACATTAGCTTAATGGCCTCACCTGACTCTTTGCAGGTTAATTGGAGTCAGGTGTTCTCATTAGCCTGGAGCAGCCCCTGCTCTGATCAGTCAGGGAACAGAAAACTGTTAATCCAGTGGCCAGTATATCTGCCTTCTGCTATACCCAACTGGCCTGGGTCTATCACACTACATTCTATTATTATTCACAGCAGGTGGTGAAAATAAATGAATATCTGTACACCGCTGTGAGTTACTCTGAGGAAAGGTTCTTAAAGTGTAATGTACTATTAGTATTATGAGCTACCCAGTGAAAATAGTCATAAAGAAAGACTAGGTGCATGAGCGTATTGCTTTTGAGTATGCCAATGTTTGTCTCCTTGTGTTTTTTTTCTCTCACCAAAAATTGAAACCATTGCTATTTCTCATTCAGAAGTCCTTTTTCAGAGCTAGAGTATTTAGAGGCTTTTAATGTACACCTTCAACTGATTAGTACTATGACAGACTAGCATTGTTGGCATCCAGCCATCACTCACCTGAGCAGTCTTGCTTTTGGGGACCTCTTCCCTCCCCAATACATTTATTCACCTTATGTGACAGTATCACTACCAAAAGCTGCAGAATCTCTTGAGGATGCTGTGACGTTGTGCAGTCTATATGGTTTTATAAAAACATAATAAGAAGTGAATATAATGTAACTGGAATAGTTTTATAAAAATATAAGTGAATATAATGTAACTGGAATATGCTTCATGCAAAAGGTCTCTTGTAAGGTATCATTACAAAGCTTAAATCTACTGAGTGTGATCATCCCATTTGTATAAGTGTACCACTCTTGTATCTAAAACTAGAAATATGAAATATAACTCTGAGGGCCTATTGTAATTATGTAACGTGTGGGCCATTAATGATGGTTTGGAATCTTGATGACTCCCATTAACAAGGACCATTGTCCGCAGATGGCTGTGTTTACCTCTTAGTCTTCCTGTATATGTGTGTGCTGGCAAGTGGGCAATGAAGTCTTGCAGTGACATGTGATCATGTCACCTGAACTGGAATCCATCTTTAACCTGGTGCTTTTCCAGTGGTGGGGGGGTGGAAACCCAGAGGGACAAAGGTTTCCCACCTTATGCAAAAGATATATAAAGGGGTGGAAGAGAACAGAGAGAGAGGAGCCATCATGAAGAATCCCCTATCTATCACCTGAGCTGCAACAAGAGCTGTACCAGGGGAAAGAATTGTGCCCAGGCCTGGAAGGTGTCCAGTCTGAGAAAAAGCTTACTGAAGCATCTCTGAGGGTGAGATTATCTGTATTCAGTTTGATTAGACAGAGTTGCACATTTTATTTTGCTTGTGACTTACTTTGTTCTGTCTGTTACTACTTGGAACCACTTAAATCCTATTTTCTGTATTTAATAAAAATCACTTTTTATTTAGTAATTTACTCAGAGTATGTATTAATACCTGGGGGAGCAAACAACTGTGCATATCTCTCTATCAGTGTTATAGAGGGCAAACAATTTATGAGTTTGCCCTGCATAAACTTTATGCAGGGTAAAACGGATTTATTTGGGTTTAGACCCCATTGGGAGTTGGGCATCTGAGTGCTAGAGACAAGCACACTTCTGGGAGCTGTTTTCAGGTAAACTTGCAGCTTTGGGACAAGTGATTCAGACCCTGGGTCTGTGTTGCAGCAGACGGGAGTGTCTGGCTCAGCAAGACAGGGTGCTGGAGTGCTGAGCTGGCAGGGAAAACAGGAGCAGAGGTAGTCTTTTGCACATCAGGTGGCAGCTCTCAAGGTGGTTTCTGTGATCCAGCCCGTCACAGATGCAATACCATGTAGTCTATTAATTCATGCTAATAAGCTACATGTTGGCACCTTTCATTTGAAGATCTCAGAGCTTCATAAATATTGGTAACTATTTTATTACACCATTATTATACATGAGCAAGCTGAGGAACAGGGAAGTTGCATGCTCAAGATCACACACTGACATAGCAGCAGGGTTTTAATTTCAAGATCAGACTGACAAAGACTTGCTAAGCCCAAGCCTTGCTTAGGGCATGATGCAGCTCCCTCTGGAACCAATAGAAGGTTTTCCATTGGCCTCAGAGTGTCTACACTGATATTAAAAACTCATGGCTGGGGACTGTGCCCAGCTGACCTGGCCTGTTTGGGTTAAGGGGCTGTTTAATTGAAGTGTTGACATTTGGACTAGGGATGGAGACTTGGCTCTAGGACCCTGCGAGGGGTCCCAGTGCTGAGGCTCCCCCTTGAGCCAGAATATCTACATTGCAATTAAACAGCCCCTTAGCCCAAGTCAGCTGGCCTGGGCCAGCCAGGGGTTTTAATTGCAGTGTAGGCATACCAAAGAAGTGTTGGATCAAACCCTGAACATTTTTAGCTACACTTTCCATTCAGCACAGCTCAGTAATGCTACATTGGCAAAGCAATTGGTTTTTCAAATACACGAAATCACAGTGAGTAAAGCTGTTGTGTGAGTAAAGCATTGTGTATCTTAATTACTAAAAATCAAAGTGCACACACAATACGTTTTAACCGGTCTCTTAACTTTGTGAGGAACTTTTTATCTTGGCGTGCTGTGGCTGCCTAATAGTTTGATATCACAATCTGAACTTCAAACTGAAACTACATCCAACTACAGCAATGGCTTGTCACTGACCTGTTGAAATCTGCATATATATTGTTAGTTTTTTTCCAGAACTGTGACTAATGGACAGGGAAGATTATTTCCTACTACTTACTTGTATTTCCAGATATTTACCATAAGAGGCCCAAAGATAAGAGCTCCAAAATAACAAACTTCTGCATAATCGCCAATGCAAGGAATATTTTCCTCTCACAGAAAGCATAATAGTATCAGAACTTTCTCCTTTTATTGTTTATGCTCTGTGTATATGGACATTGGGTGAAACAAGAAAAGCGTTTCATAATCTCTCTTCTAATGGCCTTGAAATTGACATTCAACAGCCATACATAAGCAATTAAAGTTTTTCCCATCTCCAGATTCTTTCAAGACAGGTGCATCTTAGACACAAACCATGTAACTTTCTCAAGTGAGCAATTCACACCCAGTATATTATCTTCAGGATGTTTGATGTTTGGGCAACTCTGTCGTATGTTAGGAGCCCTATTAAACCATTGTGTTATCAGTGGTCTTCTAGATAGAGTGAAAGCAGTACATCTCAAGCTATGGTCTTGTCAAACTAAGTAAAGTTGTACCACTCTGGTGCTTTGGTGGGAGACTGGCAAGGAAAACAAACAGTGATGGTTGTTATTCAGTAGAGGGAAATTGTTAGAGCACAATGCTTGGTAAACTGTGTTGATGGAGGTCTTTTGGAAGAGACATAAAAGCAAGGTCCTGACCCACCCTGGTTATCAATCCCAAAGCTGTTCTTGTGGAAAAATTGGGGGATTAGCCTTGATGTAAAAAAATAAAATAAAGTAATCCCAACATGACACCAGTTAAGGTCACTAAATCCTGCCTTTCTAAATTCCTCAAGTTTTATATGCATAGGTTCTCTCATTTCATGTTTGAAATGTTTCTTTTGTTCTGTTTTGTGCTGTTAGAGCTGCATGTTCCATCTCAGAAGTGGCTGGATACTATTAATGGTTATTGTATGAAGAACTAGGGAGCTCACCTTTCCATGTGCTTTGTGCTGCTTCTGAACAGCTAAGGAGTCCCCCTGAGGCAGGGGAGTCCCTCTGTGGTGCAAATGTGTCTCCTGTGTAGAGGATGACTGGACTAGAATTCAAAATGATCTTGACAAACTGGAGAAATGGCCTGAAATAAATAGGATGAAATAATCAATTGCATAAACACAAAATGGGAAATGACTGCCTAGCAAGGAGTACTGCAGAAAAGGATCTGGGGGTTGTGGTTCACAAACTAAATATGAGTCAACAATGTAATACTGTTGCCAAAAAGCAAACATCATTCTGGTATGTATTGGAAGTGTCTGTAAGCAAGTCACAAGAAGTATTCTTCCATTCTACTCAGCAGTGATATGGCCTCAACTGGAGTATTGTGTCCAGTTCTGTGCACCACATTTTGGGAAAGATGTGGACAAATTGGAGAAAGTCCAGAGGAGAGCAGCAAAAATGGTGAATGGTCTAGACAATGTGACCTAGGAGGAAAGTAGAAAGAAATGGGTCTGTTTTAATCTGGAGAACAGAAGACAGGGTGGGGGGCAGTCTTCAAATACATAAAATGTTGCTGTAAAGAGGATGGTGATGAATTGTTCTTCTTCCACACCAAGGATAGGACAAGAAATTGTCTTAAATTGCAGCAAGGGACATTTAGGTTAGACATTAGAATGAAAGCTTCCCAACTGTAAGGGTGGTAAAGCACTGGAACAAATTACCTAGGAAAGTTGTGGAGTCTCCATCACTGGAGGTTTTTTTAAGAACAAGTTAGATAAACAGCTGTCAAGGATGGTCTAGATCAGTGGTTCTCAAAGCTGGTCCGCCGCTTGTTCAGGGAAAGCCCCTGACAGGCCAGGCTGGTTTGTTTACCTGCCGGGTCCGCAGGGTCGGCCGATCGCAGCTCCCACTGGCCGCGGTTCGCCGCTCCAGGCCAATGGGGGCTGCGGGAAGCAGCGCAGGCCGAGGGATGTGCTGGCCCGCCAGGGGCTTTCCCTGAACAAGTGGCGGACCGGCTTTGAGACCCACTGGTCTAGATAATACTAAGTCCTGCCTTAGTGCAGGTTACTGGACTAGATGACCACTCAAGGTCCCTTCCAGTCCTACATTTCTATGATGCTATGAGGTTGCAGTGCCCTGTGCTCCAGGAATTCCTGTCTGCTGCAATGGAACTTTTGAGATATAGGCAGATTAATGCAATTTATAGCAGTTTCTAGATCTTTGTATTAGAGGCTGGGTGGCCACTGGCTAGCCCCATGTTTAGGGAGCCAAAACAGGACCACTTTTAGGCCTCTTCACAGATGCTCTGAATATTTAAGCTGCAGCAACTGAGGAACCAGTACCTTGCATGTAAAACTGGCAAAACGCTTATAAATGTAAAGTAAGCTTATCAATAAGCATTCACCTACAGATATGTAACTGTGGTAGTTGATAGTCTGAAGCTTCCCTGTCTATGTTTATTTTTGATTCAGAATAAATAAAATCCCCATCCACAGACTCAGAGTGCCATGCCAGTTATTTACAAATCACAAAACCAAAATGCAATGCAGTTGGCTGATCCTTCAACTAAGCTGCACATCACAATTGTATATAGTACCCTGGGTCATTGGCCTGCACCTCAATCCATCTGCCCTTCTTCAAAGATCCGGTGAAGCAAATAGCCCCTGCAGCATATAAGGGGCCTAGCTTGCTTAACTGACCAGTGTGTTTCAAGTAGGTCAGACAACCAGACCAAAGAGAGGCCAACAAAAGAGAGACTGTTCATCTACTTGACCACCTCAAATGGCACCCCAGGAGAAGGCCAATGAACTTCAACAGACCCCGAACAATAAGTGGCAGGAACCAGAGTTTTCCATTAACCACTTCTGAGGCTGTAGTGGCATATCTCTTTAAACACTCCAGCTTAAGGCAACTGAACTGATCAGCAGTGATTTTAATCATTGTCCGATGAGGACAACCATAAACAGTCAAAGGGATACATCTTCCCTGACATGACCCTTAATCACTGCAAATAAAAGTTGCTGCCCTTGATTAACATTGTGCTGCTGAATTTGATATCCCACAGATCTCATTGATCATGGATTCGAACAAACTGGAAGCTGTAGAGCCTCTATTTTTGTTCCTTTTATTCAGTTTCATAATAGACATAAGGTCAGAATGGAGAAGGGTACAAAAGATCACTTGCTTGTATAATTTTCTGTCTCCTTCTGAATAGGAAGCTAAAGGAGGAAGATCTTCCTTTTCATTATGCCCTAGAAAAAATATTTTACTATGATCAAGCATTCAAACACAGGAAACACCAGGGTTAAAGTTGCAAGCACACCAATAACTCTCTCCCCTTGCGAATGTACATTGGAATACTGCCTTTTATTACATGGTCACATACAATTTCTCAAATACTACATCATTATTCTAATAATTCAGGTGTTGTTTTGTCCACCTAAATGGTTGTGTAGCATTTTTGATTTATTTATTTTTTTGCATTCTCAGACTAATTTCATAATTACTATGGACAATAAATATTACTTTATTGACTCATGGGGCAAACATTAAAATCTTGGTACCTAAATTTAGACATCTCGGCCCAGTTCCACAGAGGTACTCAGATTCCTGTGCTTCAGATGTATATGCCTAAATCTCAATTCTAGGCACCACTGCTATGCACAAAACTGCTTGTCTGACTAGCCTTATGGGCACCTAAATTTCTGATGTAAAAGTTTCTTAGGTGCCTATGTTTCTGCATGTGGACACGTGCACTGCTGCCTTGCTCTAGGCATCTAGAGGCCTCATTTAAGCCAACATGATCCATAAACCAAGGGAAGATAGGAGATCCTCTGCCTCTCATGCCCGTTTAGGCATACTTGACAAACCAGATGAGGGAGGAGGAGGACCTCCCTCATAATCTTTAGCTGAGTGGTTGGGGACTCATCTGGGCTGTTCAATCACTAGTTCAATTCCTCTCTTCCCCACCACCGCTGATGAGGAGAAGGGTTTTGAATCGGGAACTCCTGAACTATGGGATATTCTGATATGGGTCATGCTCCATCTCTCCTGTTGAAGTTTTCACTTTAGACACTTGAATAATTACATATTAATTAGGCCAGAGAGAGAATCCCTTTAATTTGATGGGTAGGGCACTTACCTTAAGGCTCTCACTATATGACACAATTTAGCTTTACGATAGATCACGTGGAAGAAATTATCATGCATGTGCTGCTTTTTGAGAAGTTTGTGCCCTATCAAAGGAAGGTATTAAAAACAGTTTCTCCTTAAGGTAACTAGAGCTGGTTAGAAAATGTGGCTTTGGGGTTCTCTTCAGCCCCCCACATAAAATTTGGACTTATCAAAAGCCCAGTTTTCTATTAAAAAATTAACAGAAAATTTTTCATGAGACCTAATTGTCACTCCAATGCAAGGTGAGCAATATTTTGTGAAGCAAAACCTTTTTCAATGGAACATTTTCCCAGCCAAACAGTGTTTTGTTGAAATAGAAATCTTCAAGCTTTTCCCATGGGGGTTGGTGGAATATTCCTGTCATAACTATAAAGGGAAGAGTAACAGCTCTCTGTGTACAGAGACTCCAAATCCTTTTACCTGTAAAGGGTTAAGAAGCTCGGGTAACCTGGCTGACACCTGACCCGAAGGACCAATAAGGGAGCAAGATACTTTCAAATCTTGGGGGGGGGAAAGGCTTTTGTGTGTGCTCTTTGTTTTAAGGGGTGGTTCGCTCTTGGGACTGAGAGGGACCAGACATCAATCCAGGTTCTCCCCATCTTTCTAAACAAGTCTCTCCTATTTCAAACTTGTAAGTAAAAAGACAGGCAAGGCGTCTTAGATTTACTTTGTTTTCTCAACTTGTAAATGTACCTTTTACTAGAGTGTTTATCTTTGTTTTGCTGTACTTTGAACCTAAGACAGAGGGGGGTCCTCTGAGCTCTTTAAGTTTGATTACCCTGTAAAGTATTGTCCATACTGATTTTACAGAGATGATTTTTACCTTTTTCTTTAATTAAAAGCCTTCTTTTTTAAGAACCAGATTGATTTCTCCTTGTTTTAAGATCCAAGGGGGTTTGGATCTGTATTCACCAGGAGTTGGTGAAAGGAGGGTGGGAGGAAGGAGGGGGGATGGTTAATTTCTCCTTGTTTTAAGATCCAAGGGGGTTTGGATCTGTGTTCACCAGGGAATTGGTGAAAGGTTTCTCAAGGCTTCCCAGGGAGGGAATTCTTGTGATGGTGGCAGCGGACCAAAGCTAAGCTGGTAGATAAGCTTAGAAGTTTTCATGCAGGCCCCTACATTTGTACCCTAAGGTTCAAAGTGGGGATACAGCCTTGACAATTCCATAGAAAAATAGACCCTAAATGAAATGTTTTGTTTCTGTGTTATTCTTTATATCCTGCTGTGCTGTTGAGATACCTCTGAGGAGATGTAGTTTCAGTTCCTTCATGCCTCTGTTCTCCTCTATGGGCCTTGCTCCTTGGACAATCTCCTATGACACACCATGTTCTTTACCCATGGCTAAGCTGCCATGGTTCAGAGGATGAAACATTTGTGAATTTCTAAATAGAATTTTTTCTGAAAATTTTCATTCCACAAAAAAGTTGATATTTTGACTTTTTGTTCCATTTTGGGCCTAACAGAATTGTGAAAGTATCAGATTCCCTTGCAGCAGAAATTCCGTTTTTTTTTTTTTTTTTTTTAAATCAGCTCTATCCTTGGGCTATTTGAGTAATACATTCATGTTTGTACACAGCTTTCAGAACACTGTTTCTGAGAGTAGAATGGCATTGAAAAATTGGCAATGTCCTCCTTCTGAGATAAATTATTCCATAATTCGTTTCCAGTCTCGTCTCAGTCTTAACCTGTTTCTAATACAGCAATCAAATCCATCTCTTTGTATCTTTAATGTGTGTCCTTCAACAAACTTAAAGAAAGCTTCTTACTTCCCTCCACCTCCATTCATTTTCCCTGAAGCTTATCGATTGTACCAGAGCATGAAGCCACCATGTAAGATAAGTATTATCCATTTTAGCTTCAGTCTTCTGATTCAGTCAAATACTTAGATACTGTAACAGGGCTCTGCTCACTACACTGGTGCCTCCTGCTGGGCATCTCAGGGATTATTCTGCAGGTTGGTATGCCCTCTCTCGATGTTGCCTCACCTGCGGTCACTTCTGCTCCTGGACCCACGTCACTCCAAGGATCACAGCATCCTCTTAATTCCTTTGGCTGTGTCAGGATATGTGCCCCACACACACACTTCCAGGGGCCCTGCAGTCATTTTTTCCCAGTGGAGACTGCAGCCAATTGTCTGGTCACTTCCTCAGTGGTGAGTGGGGGGACACCCGGGCCCACCCACTACTCCAGGTGCCAGCCCAAGGACCGTGTAGATGGCAGCCATGGGGTGTGTCCCCTATAACTCCTCAGTACATTTTCCTGGGCCACTTCTCCACAGCCCCAGCACCTTCTTCACCCTTACCTCAGGGCCTCAGCATGACAGTCTTCACAGCCAGCCAAGAACTCCCTCTTGCTCCCCTGTTTCTGCCCAGCGCTGTTCTGTCCAGGGTTCTAGCTTCCTTCCACCTGCAAGGCACCCAGTCCTCCCTCCTTGAGCTCTGGGGAGTAACTGACCCTACACTCTGCCCCACAGCTCTTATATGGGCCTGCTGGGCTGCTCTTCACTGTCCCTCTCCTATGGGCTGCTTCTTGTGCAGCCTCCCTAAGGTTCTATTAGCCCCTTACAGGCCAGTGTGGGGCCAACACCCCATCACACCCCCTCCTCCGCAAGCCTGCAACCCTCAAGGATAGAGATGTCTCCCACCTTGTAACTGCCTAAGCTTGACTCACAGGTCATCCCTTTCTTGTTCCATATCTTTCAACAGGAAACACACATTGGCCTTCTCTATAGCATATCAGGCCTGGTTCCTCTGAAAATCTAAATTCTCCTCCACTGTTTGCAGGGCTTCCTTGTCAACTGCCAGTTTTTCCCCCACAGTTTTTACCTGGCCCACCAAACTCCCCAGCACCCTCTCCTCCATAGTGTGAGTCCCTACCACAGCTTCAGTGTGGGTTCCCTCGTGTGTCTGGGTCCTCTCTGTCCCAGTTGGCTTCTCCACCACCTCCCTACCCCTCCCTGTTGGGTGTGGGAGATGGCTCCCTGCCAGGTCATCACTACCCCATGCCTCTTGACAGTCTCTGACCTATTCTGGTTCCCAGGCACCCCTTTCCTATCCTGCCTTCTCCTAAGGGGGCAATGCCTTTTTATATGGCCCTCCTCATGGCACCAAAAGCAAACTCCTTGTGGCTTCTTAGCCATGGGATTCCCATTGTCCTTCCCTTGCTCTGATTCCTGCCCTCCCCGCCCAGACTAGCCTCAACCCTGCAACTGATGTACAGGCAGTCCCTCAGTAGGTGCCCCTGTTGCCCACAGGCCCACCCCTTCCCTGTTCTCCTCATAGGTGGGACTGTCTTGGGCTCTCTTCTTCCCACTCTGAGTGAGGCTTCTGTCCCCCATCCTTGTAGGGGCATTCCCTCCTCAAGTGTCCCTCTCACCCATAGGTGTAATATGGCCCTGTCCCAGTTGCCGGCCTCCTGGCACTTATGCCTTGCTTCCTCTCTCGCTCTTTTCGACTTCTAGTGACCTCTTCATGCATGAATATAAACAGCTGCTGCTCATCTAGCTGTGCCAAACAGGCCTGTAGATACTACTGTGCCTCTCAGTGTCTCTGATGGGTTTTGAATACCTGTAGCAGCAGGGCCTGGAGCCACCATTACTGCTTGTCAGCCCCTTTCTGCTGGGATACTGACCATGGACTCTAGCCTAGGATGGCACAAGAACCCTCAACAAAGAAGGTCTCTGCATACCCTGGCTCCATTGTCTTCACCTTCAGTGTCTCTCAAATCCCTGTGATGAACAATTGTCCCCACAGTCCTCAATCCACCCCTTATATCAGAGGTGACCCTGTGCCATATTCTCCATCTCACCACACTGGCACCTCCTGCTGGTTGTCTTGGGTATTAGTTCTGCAAGCTGGTATACCCTCTCCCAATGGTGCCTCACCCGCCATCAATTCTGCTCCTGGACCCACATCACTCCAAGGACCACAGCATCCTCTTCAGAATACAGCCCTCCAGCCAGGTCACAATCTGTCCTCCTCTCTTCCAGGAACCCTGCAGTCAGCTGTCCAGCCACTTCCCCCAAGTGGCAACTGCAGCCAATTGTCTGGCTACTTCCCCAGTGGTGAGTGAGGTGTGTGTGTGTGTGTGTGTGTGTAAGAATGAGATGACCAGGCCCACCCATTACTCCAGATCTGGCCAATAGCAGCCACATACATTCCCTTAAACTCCTCAGCACATTTTCCTGAACCACTTCCCCACAGTTCCAGCACCTTTTTCACCCTTACCTCAGGGACTCAGCATACCAGTCCTAGCAGCCAGCCAGGAATGTCCTCTTACTCCCCTGTTCCCGACCAGCACTACTCTGTCCAGAGTGCTAGCTTCCTTCTACCTGCAAGGCCTCCCTCCTTGAGCTCTAGAGAATAACTGACCCTTCTCTGTCCTGCAGCTCTTCTTATATGGGCCTGCCTGACCCTGACTGGCTGTTCTTCACTGCCTCTATCCTATTGGCTGCTTTTCCTGTGGCCTCCCTAGGGCTCTATTAGCCCCTTACAGGCAGATGGGACCAATGCCCCATCACAAATACCAAACAAAGAAATACATCACACCCGAATGTAAAAATTTTCACAAGTGACTCGGGAGCTTAAGTCCCATTAACTTTTATTAGAAAGTGCCTAAGTATTTGTATTGTGGTAGCACCTAGCAGCCTCATGCATGGACCAGGACCATATTGTGCTAGGCGCTGTACAAATACTGAACAGAAAGATGGTCCCAGGGCTAACCTTTCAAAGATATTTAGATGTCTAAAGATGCAGATAGATG
The DNA here is from genome assembly GCF_002925995.2 of Terrapene triunguis. Taxonomy (NCBI): domain Eukaryota; kingdom Metazoa; phylum Chordata; order Testudines; family Emydidae; genus Terrapene; species Terrapene triunguis. Next base: position 94,138,346 of record NW_020664417.1, on the reverse strand, counting down.
CCTAGCCTGCTTTGGCATGTAGGAAAATGTAAGTAGGCACCTATTTGCATCTGTAGGCAAATAAATACCTTTTAAAAATTTGGTTTGCTGTACCAATTGAACTTCGGCTTTTGGAAAAAATTACTCCATGACGGCCAGTTTAAATGTCCACTCTGCATCTAGGCTAGCTCTGTTTTTGCAGTCCTGGGTTTGTGTATTTGCCCACAGTTGCAATGGATAAAACACTAGGTGGAACGTCACTAAATGAGATTTGCATGCTTATTTCTCCGCATCTAAAAATAAACCCTGAGCCTTGTTTAATTTTGTGATCAAACCAAAGGAACAATATTTCTTTGGATAAACTGGAACGTATTACCATGATCAGTGCATGCTCTGTCCCCCAAAAATCTTATGCACTCACAAAAAGGCTGAAATACTTTTATATTTATTTTTTCCTGTTAGGTTATGGAATTTCAGGTTGTGCAGGGAAAGGCATGATATGAATTCACATCCTGTATACAAGGCTGCTTAGTTCTTTCTGCAACACATCAGAATCTACCTTTGAATCAGACTTGGGTGGCATGAGCAATGTGCAATGTGATGAGAAGGCAACCTTCATGATCTCATAGCTTTGGGGGGGTTATCCTGTAGTATTGCTTAAACTGTGGTCAGATTGAACTAAATAACAATGCTTTCCTTTAGCTTTGAAGGAAAGCTTTTCTGTTGGAAAATCTCTGCCTCTTACATATCTTATGTGCTCACCTGAGAATTTGTATCAGCTTCCAGGACTGCCTCATTGTACAGGTGAAGACAAGTGGAACTTGATGAAGCTGCTCTTAACCAGAGTCCCTTAGGGAGGAGCTATCAGAAGAAGTTGCTTTGCTTTGTTGGCTGCTACAGAAAACAGATTCCAAAAGTGTATCTTATATTCAACAGATTAGCATTTTAAATCCTCTCCTCTTACAGATCTTGAAAATCTCCCCACAGCAAATTCCACTTCTTTTGTAGCTCACATGTGAGGTTTAGTTTTGTTTTTTAGTGGTACTGCATCTTCCTGAAGCAGGGAGAATTGTGGTCAGATTCACTGGAGTGTGATTGTTTTTCAGTTCCAAATAGAGTTGTTTTTCCTTCATAGTTGTTTTAAAATCTGGTTCCTGGATGTTCTCTCCATGAATCTATCTGCATCTTTCTCATAGACCTGGCTATATTTATAGTGCAATCTATACAGACGAGACATTAATTAATAATTTGTTGTGTGGCACTTTTGTTACTGCTGCCTATAATGGTCAGACCCAAAGCTCTGCAACCTGGACCCAAACACTCCAGCCTGTGCACCTGAGCTGTTAATGGGGGAAGGTTCAGGCTGGTTGGCCCTTGAAGGTGAGTCAGGCGAGTCAGGCACAGTTTTGCCTGTCACTAGCATTTAACCCCCAGCTGATCCTGTTCTGGACTCAGTTACAATTAGTGATCCCAGGTGTGGGATCCCAGGGAGGAAACAACATAGAGAAGGAAGGGAACTCAGTGAAGGGAGAACAAAGAAGTTCTTTCTCTCTGGGAGGGGGTCTGGTAAAGACAACTTGAAGAAGTCTAAAGACATAGAGTTAGTCCCTGTGGTGCCCTCAGGAAAGGGGGCAAGGCCCAGGGAGGAAGCCCTGTAGATTGGTATGCCAGGGGAGGAACAAGGAGCCGGTGGGGAGCTCTGAAGAAGCCCAAGGTTTGGGAACCAGAGCAGAGGCTGTATGAACCACAGGCTACTGGGAAACAGTACAAGGGGCTTGGAGGTCGGAAGTGGCTTATAGAAGCAGCAGCATATCTACAGGCACAGACCTAGCTCCTTAATGCAGAGTCTATGGGCCAGAATCCAGAGCAGAAGATGGGTCTGTGTTCCCCTACCAGCCCCAAGGAAGGAACATAAAAGCCCCTACACAAGGACTATGGGACACAAGGTGGGGCTGAAGACTGTGCCTACAGGAGGCTGGAGGAAGAGCCCAAGTGGGATGACAGGATCTCTTGGTTGGTTTTTTGTTATTCTGGAAGGGACTGAACTTAAAATGGCCAGAGGGCTAGGCTATGGAAGTTGTGGACAGAAACAAACCAATGTGGACGGAAAGTGGTGGCCAACAGGAGCTGGTGGAGGTGAAGGCCCCAGTAACACCCTTCTGTGACACCAGAAGGCACTATGGTGGTAAGTGTAACTGCTTACAGGAGGCATTGTAATTTGTTGTTTGTATAGGCCATCTACCAATCATTTTCTCCATCCCTTTCCTCCCCACCCCCATGCATAGCAAAGGAGTATCTCTGGGCCACTATGACTCTTGGAGCTGTGCAGCTAACTCACTATACCTTCTTCAGGCCTGTGCCTAAAGGCACAATCTAGCCCTATGGGAGGGAGACTTGCTTTAAAATAAAAAATATCTCTGGGGAAGATAATGAAGGCAAGTTCTTTTCTTCAGACAGGATGGGATCAAGTGCATATTTTGCAATGTGTTTGAGATCTTTTATTTGGTGCAGTATGAAACGAGGGGTCACCAAATGAAATTAATAGGCAGCAGGTTTAAAACAAGTAAAAGGAAGTATTCTTCATACAACGCACAGTCAACCTGTGGAACTCCTTGCCAGAGGATGTTGTGAAGGTCAAGACCATAACAGGGTTCAAAAAAGAACTAGATACATTCATGGAGGATAGGTCCGTCAATGGCTATTAGCCAGGATGGGCAGGAATGGTGTCCCTAGTCTCTTTTTGCCACAAGCTGGGAATGAGAGACAGGGAATGGATCACTTGATGATTACCTGTTCTGTTCATTCCCTCTGGGGCACCTGGCATTGGCCACTGTCGGAAGACAGGATACTGGGCTAGTTGGACCGTTGGTCTGACCCAGTAGGGCCATTTGTATGTTCTTATGGTAGGTGGTGGGAAAACAGCAGGAATCTATAAATATCCCTGTGATCGAATGGTGCTCTCCAAACCAAGCATCTATACCTTCCAGGTAATCCAATATGTCTCATCAGCACTGACTAAATAAATCTCTAATCCATGCACAATATGGACAAAGTGTGCCCCAATTTAATGACACTGAAGGAAAGATGATTTATTAAATACATGTACTAACTCTGTCAGTATAGGATAAACATTAACTGAGACAAGTGGATTAAAAAGTGAGCGTCTCATTCACTGCTTGTGCCAGATGTGGAAAAAGCGAAGGACTGTGTCAAAGGAGCTCATTTACCCCAAGTCTTAAATGCATGCACTTGTTAACTGTGGGCTGGTTATGTCCTGACATGAAAAATGAAGTTTACATTGTGTGTATGTGAACCAGTAATTTGCATTGATTTGCACATGACGTGTCTAATTCGCTAATTATTAAACTGCATACGATATGTAAATAGGTATAAAGTTTGAACTGAGGTTTTAAATCAATTTATGTGAACAACTTAATCTTACTGGCAGGCTGCTTTGGGTGTACTTGGGACATAAGAATGAAATCTGCTCCCGTGCAGAGGGACGGCACAAGATGGAGAGATGTGTTTGAGACTGTCACTTTCTAACACTAACAAAAGGTCGATCGACCTTCCAAAGCAGTGATCCTCAGCCTATGATTCCTGAGATCTATTGCGCTACAATTATTCAAATAGCTCCTGTTGTGTCCACATGTGTGACCTAACACTCCCTTACTCAACTTCCTTCTCCCTCTCTGCTTGCCTCCCTGAAAGTGGAACCCACAGCTCAAATGCGGGAAAAGGAGATCGGGGTTTTTATGCCTTTCTCTGGAGCATGGGCCACAGGTCTTTTGCTAGGATCATCTGAATAAATCTCACTTATTCCTTGCCATTGGAAGGGCTTAAGGCATTTGTGCACCTTTGACCCTCTTCTTCTCTGCTTGTGGCATCCGAAGAAGTGGGTTGTAGCCCACGAAAGCTTATGCTCTAATAAATTTGTTAGTCTCTAAGGTGCCACAAGTACTCCTGTTATTTTTGCGGATACAGACTAACACGGCTGCTACTCTGAAACCTGACAATAGCTTAGTCTCCTGGGGGTTGTAATACTTTTGTCTAATTCTGGTTGTTGGCTTTGTGCAGAGGGGCTGGGTGGTGTTGGGTGGCCTGTGATATACAGGAGGTCAGACTAGATCTGGTGGTCCATTCTGGCCTTACCCACTGAGTCAGGGTTTGTGTTTACACTACACACTAAGCCCAGGCTGTGACTCAGGTTTGAGCCTGAGTCCCCCATTTGTCCACACTCACATCAGTCTGACTTGGGTCAGCAAGCACTCAGATTCAGATCCCAAGTGTCACTGACTTAGGTCACTGCAGTGCGGACACAGCTCAAGCTTCAGACCCAAGTCAGAAGATCTGTATAGTGACGTATGGATGTGTTGGCACAACTGTGAGACGTGGGTCCAGCAATTGTAAACCTGGGTTTACAATCCAGTGTAGACGCTCAAGCACGCACTTGGAAACACTGAGCCCAAAAGCTGGGGTCTCAGAGACCCGCATTTAGTGTGCACTGTAGACACATCCTAACAGGGCAAAATCCCTTTCTTTCCAGGGAGTGCTAAAATGAACCTGGAGAATATCTGTCATGTTGTAATGTGGCATCAATGCCTGATGGTCTCATCTTAATGAGGCAACATCACCACATATTGATATAACGTGGGAATGTTACCTTTGCAATGCACCATCAGGAGGCTGCTGTTTTGTGATTCTCTAAGGCTCCTTCAAGTGATGAAGTGGCTAACACTGGAATTATATTAACAATTCCAAAATGAAAGCAAAAATAACCCTCAGTAAATGAGATTTTCATAGCTTGTTTATGGTTTGGAATGAGTCAATTTTGTGAAAGCCCTGGGAAAATTTCTCATTTGGCAAAAGAATGAGAGAGGGAAGCAAAGCTTGAGGTTCCCCTTCCCCAAATCCGTTTCTTTTGGAAAACATGCAAAATTTCAGATCTGAAAACAATCATTTTGTGGCCATTTCATGGTTAACAAGAGTCTGGGATGGCAAAAAAGTCCAAAATTTAAATGATCATTTTACAAAATATTCATTGAAAAAATTATTCTCTTTTCCAAGGTTCTGCTCTTCACCTATAGAAAACAGAGTAGCAGTGCTCTGAGAGAAGCAGGCCACTAGTAGACTGGTTGCATGTCTTCCCCAATAACAAGTTATCTCTCACCTTTTCCCTTTTTTATAAATTATTTTTGTTCATTTTTTTTCTTACTGTGTTTTTGGACAAAGAGATGAAACATGTTTTTGTGGTTTTGTGTTTTTTGTGTGTTTTTGTTCTCCCCCCCCCCAAAAGGCTCATATCCACTTAACTCTGGTCCCATTGGAGTCAAGGGTAAAACTTCCACTGAGTTCGATAGGAAGAGTTAAAGCAATTTTGAAAATCCCCCCAGAAGCCTTAGGAGTCCCCTGTGTGCTTCAATTTATGTAGCAGAATAATTGACAGCATACATGTCTCTTGCATATGCAGATGGGAATATGAAAATTAAATCTGAACATCACAGGTGACCTGATTTCCCCCCTCCCCCCTGGAAATCCTGGGAGCCGAATGCTGCATGACAAATTGTGTGCGCAACTGCATGTCTAAACTTGCGCACAACCAAATCCTGGCTCCCTTTGCAATCAATGGCAAAACTCTCATTGGGTAAAGAATTTGCCCCATAGTTACTATCACTGTGTGCACAAAACAGGCTTTTGTTCATGCAAATACTGGATTGTTACACGGAATTGGTGCAACTACTCATGCAAACTAGTTGTGTGGAATGTTTTCCTCGGCTTTGGGGTCCTACAATTTGAAAATTGAATTAAAAATGGCCAGTCATAACTGGTAATAAATAATTCCCTATCTCTCCTTGCCTAGAGATAGTTGTATGCCACTGAATGCTATCACATGTACAGCTAGGCATGTTTTGCCTCTAGCTTCTAGGAATTCATGATTTATTGTTTTTCTTCACCCAAAGAGATCCAGTCCAGGGTCTCATTTTTGTTGTGTTCACATCCTAATAGAAATCATGTGCTTAGTTTTCAGAGGACCTTACTAGTGATGTTTATTCATAATCTGAATACATATATTTGAAAAAAGTTTTTCAGGATATTTATAGTGTTAAAGATAGTCTACCTCTTGCTGACTTTTTTGCTTTTCTTTACAAAATAGTATCAGCAAGCAAAGGTAATGTTTGCTATTCAAGTTTCCTTAATGTTTTGTGTTATTCCACTTGGCATCATGATGCTTGTGGGTAATTACCGAAGTGTGAAGTTAAATTGGTGATTCATTATTGTGACCAGGAGAAATGGAGTTAATCAGTCAGAAAGTCACAGGTAACCTGGTTTTGCTTTTGTGAAGCTTAGCTTTCACACCAGTCTAGGTAATTCTTCTTTGGTGGTGGTAATCTTGGGATCATAATTATTTTGTCAGAGGTGATAGACTAACATCCTTCTATCTTGCTAACATACCGCTTGGCTTTGTCTGCAAAAACTAAAAGAAAGTTAAACTAATTGGTCTTGGGAACTGCTTTCTGAAATGATTATTCTTGCCGAATAGAGGGGATATGGGTACCAAGAAAATCACCTACGCTGAGCATAGAAGGGAAGAGAGAAGTTGTTTTCAAGAGACTTTCTCGCTTGTTATGAAAACTGACCTATATGTTCCCATCATGCATTGTGCCCAAAAGTGATTAGATTAAGTGCACAGAAGTGGTAGATTGAACAGGAAAGGGGGGGAAATCATCATGATCAGTAATTCAAGAGAGATCAGCAACTTCTTCCTTCCCCATGCTGATGAATTTATCAAATCATATACTTCAGTGACTACTTCTGGCTTACATAAGAGATGCTAGTGTGGCTGCAATTAAACAAAGAGATAATGAGAGCCAGAAAGCACTTTAAAAATGTGCTCTCACTGCTTCCTAGAATTCAATTGGAGCTAAATACTTAAGTTTGTCCATCATCTAATGTAAGTTTTCAATAATAGACCAGACGCAAGGACTGAACTTTATGAATAACCTCTTAGCAATCAATAAGAGCTTTGACAGACATGTATAGTACAAATATATGGTAATGAATGACAATGGTAATAATAGTCCCCCTTCCTCAGGGGAAAAGAGACGTTTTCTGCCTAAGATGGAGAAGGCAGGGGAGGCTAAAACTGTCTCCATCACTCCACACTGACTTCAACATTTTAGGCTTCAGAGTGAGACACAGAGCAACAATCCTGGAATGATAGTATATGTCATAGACTAAAGAAGAAAGTATTGGGTCACTGATTACAACTTCCAAGATCAAAGTTCAACTCCCATTTCTATCAGATTTCCTGTGAGAACAGCACCGGTGTTAGCCTCCTGGGGGCCCTAAACAGGAATATTGGGGGAGGCTCCCAATACACAATACTAAAACAGGCGCATTCCTATATTAAAGAGCTGCACAGGGCCCTAAACAATTGCTTAGTCCTCTTATGCCTAGCACCAGGTCTTAGAGTATGGGCAAGTAACTTGACTCCTCTGTGCCTCAGTCCTCCATCTGTAAAATGGGAACAATACTACTTTCTTTGCCCTTCTTGTCTAGATAGATACTTCCTGGATACAATTAACAACTTCTTCCTGTGCATTATAGAATATATCCTAATCTATGTAGGGACATATGCATCATTATGGGCACTGTGTGTGTGTGTGTGTGTGTGTGTGTGTATGTATATATATATGCATGATAGTAAAAAGTTCATAGAATTTGGAAGTCAAAGCTGATTAAATTTGGCTGGCATGAAGTTCTGATTTTAAGTAGGTGGAGAGGTAGTGAATATAAAATTATATTGCATTCATAATATTTAAAATATCAGAAAAAGAGAAATAGTTTCAGTAGGTTCAAAACAACAATGCTAAGTATGCTGCACAAATACCTGCAGTCTCAAAATGTCAAGTGACAAATTATTTCATAAATGAATATTTAAGTCAAGTAGTAATTGAGTTGATTTTTCCTAAAAATGATAATTGAAGTGCTTTATTCTTTTTTTACTGCCAATATAAAATAAAATTGCATAATTAGTACAAAATTACTTTCAGGAGTGACTAATCTTCGTTTCTGTTAAGTATGCCACAAATGCTATGCTGACAACTGCAAAAAATGTGAAAATCTTCCCTTAAGAAGGTGAGTATTTGTCTTACAGGGCAATCAAAATGGTGTTAAAACAACGAAACAGTCCAATATACAATGGCAACAAGAGACCAAGAGGTAAAATAGAAAGAAATAGTAAAATAGGGGATAACTCATAATAGGTAACTGCTAGATCTCTGGTTTGCATCAGATTCCAAGACCTGATCCATTGAAGACAAAGGCAAAGCTCCTATTGACTTCAGCAGTGCAGGATCAAGCCTCACCTGATTAGTGACTGGGTGGCCAATCTTATGCCCATCAAAGCAAATGGAAAGAACTCCCCATTAGCCTGATTGGTGGAGGACCAGGGCCTGGAAGCAGTTCTCTATGGATGATTATTCAAAGGCTTATGTGAAAAGCCTGGTTCTGCACCACCTGCTTATCATCCATTGTGCTTACCCACACGAGCTGTCCCAGGAACTAGTGTAACAGACCAGAATTGAGCCAATGGTTTCTAGACTCCCATGTCTCATTGAATGAGTTTGTTTTATTTCACAGGTGAATGGGACTGCTCATGTAAGGAAGAACTACTCAGCATGAGCAAGTGTTGTAGCACTGGCCCCCGTGGGTCTTCTCCAATAACCACTGAAATCAGCAGGTGTCCTGTAGCCTCATTCCCCAGCGAGCAGATGATCATTATTATTAGAAACATTAACTGTTGAGATTGCCAGCCCGTGTGCTAGAGTGGCTAAGGATTGGGCTTTGGGAGTGTCTTTGAGATAATATAATAAGCAGTCATGATGGACAGCAAAATACAAGATCAGATTTGGTGTTCCCACTTTCCCAGGTGGCAGAGCCACTGGTATGGGAAACACTACTTTTTCTTGTTAGCATGTGCCCTTCTTCTCACCCCAATCATTCTGTTAGTTGCTGATATTTTTTTTTTTTTTCAGGACAGCATTGCTGATGGTGGCAGAGGAAAAGTGATGCTTTGACAGCAGGGATCTCTTAGCATATAGAGGGGGAAACAAGTGTTCTAAACATTATTCCCCAACCCCAGAGCAGGGGCATGAAGCCTTGGCTCCCCTTCCCCACTGCAATGCATCAGCCAGTGTGGCTGAGCCAGCTACAGCCGATTACCTATACTGCCAGAGCAGCACAAGACAATTGTTTCTCACAGGGGTATCAGAAAAATAACGCCTCACGGGCTGGTGCTGCGTATGCATCACCCCTTGTTCAGGCTAGCCCTAGAGGAACCATTTTCAATGGCCATTTAAGGGCTCTACTGCAAAAATAGACGAGCAACAGAACTTTGCATTCCAAAGTTATAGGTGCCCAAAAGAATGAGCTTGATTCTGATTCAACTTTTGCTATCATTATGCTGGTGTAAGAGAGCAGAATCACTCCCAAGGCCTTTAAACAGATGTTCTAATATTGCATATTAGGCATCCTCAAGTGTAGTCACCATGGGAATATTTTTTTTAAACCAGTTTTAAATATTAAATAAATCCTTATACTAAAATGCTTGCAAAAGAGACCATTAAAAACATTCCTCATCTATCCTAGATAATCCGGGGAGCAGTGAGGCAGAGTTCAGCAAGTTGCTGATTTTGAGTTGCTACAAGTTTTAAGGACCAAGTGGGATTTGACCTAGTGTTAAAAGAGGCCTTAGCAGAAATTTACCCAGCGGTGACACACTTAGTTGACTTTAAGAATGAGGACATTATGTAGATGTTAAAAAAGACAAAATGGCAGTGTGTAAATTCAGATGCAATTTTTGGATGTGTGGGAAATACCAGTGACACAAAATATTACCAGCATACCTCTATGAGAGACTGTGAATAGAGCAACCGAACGTATACTCTTGTGATCTAGGTTCTATAACTATCTGTCCTCTGCCTGTTTTTCCTCTACCCTTTGTATGTCTTGTCTCTTTAGACTGTAAGCTATTCAGGGCGGGGAGCTTCTGTCTCATGCTATGTGTCTGTAGATTAGAACAATGGGGCCGCAATGTTGGTTGGAATCTCTAGGTGCTACTGTAATACAATCATACACTGTGCAGTATATATCAAACATCTACTCCATACAGCATAGTCATGCCCAAAATAGCACTTCAACAGGCTAAAGCAATATGCAGAAGCTAAATATATAACATGTAGCAACTGTCAGATAAACATCATAAGGTGGGAAGAAAATAAGCTAATTCAACTCCATTTGTCTAGATTCGGCTCTGGGTTGGGAGAAAGGGCAATTGCTATGGTGCAAGATGTCTCTTCCTTTGTGGTGGGAGGAGAAGATAAGAAGAACCAGCACAACCAGAAAAATGAGTGGGGCTGACTGGGGAAGAGTACAGTGGGGGTAGCAAGTTTCATATTAAACCCTGATTGCAAGAGCAAGCCACTGGTGGGTGGGTATTATGCCCCCCCCCCCCACACACACACACACTCTGTGCCAATCCACAGAGGAGATGAGTTGTTATACTCCCTGATCCCTCCCCAAGGTACAGAGCTTTGGCTCAAAATGGAACAGCCCATGTTTTTAGTTATTGAGGTCCCTGGTTCAATCCTCATTGGCTCAGCCAGAGGGCGGTTGTCACACAAGCAAAACCTGCCTCGTCATGGTGAAATCTTAGCCAGGAGGGCAATGGTGCAAATACAAACAGCTATCTTCATTAAAATGCTCTGTGGCTTGACGTGCCTAACTAGTTCGAGGACACAATATTTGCACCTCCCTGCTACTGCTGGGATGAATTCACCCCCCTGAGCGAATAAGTACTGCTAATGAGAAAAATTGGAATTTAGTAATTGCAAGACATGACTGGCTTAGATGCTCACCCAAACTGTTGTGTAAAAATAATTTGTGCCCTATTCTGTGACTTTTAGTCATGCTGAGTAGTATGACCATTCAATGTTACCTGGGATTCTTTCAACCCAAAGCTCTTGGTAACTTTTACTCTGTGCAAGGTGGTGTCAGGAAATAAATCAGGGGAGACACGGCCGTCCGACCGATAGATGGCTGGCACAAACAGGACAACACAAGAGTGCTTTCACTTAAAGCTAAACTTTACTTAGTATCAAGCACTTACACACGTCCACAACAGGCTAGTAAAACACCCCCAACCCTTGCCAAAGTTGAGTGTTGCTCTCGAGTGACACAGCAGCAGACTGCCGGTGGCCAAATCTTCCGTCTGCCTGTGGGGACCGCAAGATGTATCCAGAGGGAGAGTTCAAATGAGTCCAACTCCCTCAAACTTTTCCCCCTTATTTATATATTAGTAATAGAATGACATATACCTTAAATAAAACTTGTTAACTAAGCAGTTTTAATGGTCAAGCAAGAGGCTCCTTCTGATTATTGATTAACCAGGTGTGGGTTTTTCCAGAGTTTGCAGCTTGAGGCCCCAATAGACATTCCTGGGGCACATCCTGCTCTTCTAAAATGCAAGTATCAGCAACTTCAACACAAATCTTATCAGGAAGGATGCGGGGTCAAGCTGCCCTTTCTGTGGCACTCAAAACCCCCTCCCCTCCTGCCTTCGTCAAGCTGACTGCTGACTAGGCTGCTTTTAGCAATAAGCCATAGTGGTTTCAGGCACTTTATTGGTTTGCCAAAATCTTCCCGTACATCAAGAACTCCCAGTAGGGTGACCAGATATCCCCATTTTATAGGGACAGTCCTGATTTTTGGGGTCTTTTTCTTATATAGGCTCCTATTACACCCTCCCCCAGCCCCCATCCCAATTTTTCACACTTGCTGTCTGGTCACCCTAACTCCCAGTATTGCATAATGATGCACCCTGCTTGTAAGTAACCATATCATGATGGGGTAGGTGGGGGGTATGCAGGGAATTCCTGACCTACCCCAGCACCTGTGGTTGTAGCTAATGCTATCTGTTTCATGGAAGGAGTTCTGAGGGTCCACCGCCGTACAAGCTACTCCTGGTTAATGCTGCTGCTCTTTCTGTAGAGCGTGTAGAAGCAGCTGGATCTGCTGTTTTCTTCTGGATTTGGTGGGAAGTCCTGGAGATGGGCTGGAAGGCCCTGACATCCCTGTTGCTGCATAAAAAGGAACCGTTTAGAAAGACCAGCAAAGGGTTTTCCCTCTTGGCTACCCTTCCTACTGTGTTTTCTGTAATTAATTTCCTCTCTCTGTGTGTCTTTTACCTCTGCCAGCTTGCACAGCCTTGATTGACAGGCAACTAGAGACCACGGAGTTGCCAATTTACATCGCAATCAATAAAGTACCTAGATCTCCAGCAACATTATTAACATACATTTAATAAACAACAAGGTTAACTTTCAGCAGACATGTATGGCTATGTATTGAAGCAAAAGCTTTCTCGCATGTTTAAACATGCTTACACAGAATTCTTCTTTGATGCAATTGCCTTACATGCTTCTGCTCTGTGCTTTCCATTCCAAGGGAAACACTCAAAGACATAAACGGGCAGCTGCTCGCCTAATGCGAACAAAAAATACTTTTGCCTTACTGAGGAAATGTCTTTCGCTGAACTGCTCAAAATTCTTTTGCTTCCTGCCGCTGCTTTAGCTTCAGAGAACGTGTGCAAGCTGGCTTGACTGACAACCAGTTAGCTCCCGAAGAGCTGAGCGGGAGACGAGAAACAAGGCATATGGCTAGGAAACACAATTTCCGTGGCTAGTATTTATGTAACGAAGGAATTGACTGAAAAAGGATCGGTCTTTGCTGCAGAGTTGGACTAGGTGTGAGCAGCCACACTACAAAGCCCTACTGGGTTCTCATTAGTATTGTATTCCCATGTATGTCTGTAGGATGTCTAGGGGTAGAGCCAATGGTTCTTTGTGCTGCAATAAGCCAAACTATACTCTATCATTCTTTGCCAGTGACTTGTGGGAGAACTTGCATATCCTGAGCATAAGGAGGGAATTGTGGGAACGTAGAGGGTCATCAGCACTCGAGAAATGTAGCCTGTGCCCTCACCACAAATTGAACAGGTCACTAGCCGGAGGAGGGGGGTTGGGGGGAAGAATTTGGGCTTTAATCCCCCCCCCTCCAGCCATGCCAGATAGTCAAGGCTGAAAGCACCGCTAAACTCAGGTAAGAGGGCTTTGTGTGTGGATGGGAGGGGACTATAGGCAACAGGTGGGTAAAAGCATGAGCTAACTCTGTAGTGAACATAACCTTATTTTAGATTAAGGGAAATGACCATGAAAGAAAAGACTCAGCGAGAGCACGATGTGTGCATCTCCTTCGTTACAAGCTGCAGCAAGGCTGAGAACAAAATGTATGCTGTGATCTGCACAGGAAGAGCTCTTAGAAATATAGACGTGAATTATACAGAGGGGATCATAATTCCATAGCTACATACACCACTTTTCATTCTCTGCACTCTGCCTCACGTTGTAGCTACATCCTACATCAATGTGGCATAATAGACTTGAAATTCTGTGTGAAATTAAAAATGGGAGGGTTGCATGAATTTAAATATGAACTGAAAATAATCAGTACAGTAGACCTTGTATTTGTTCTTTTTTCTTTAATCAAACCCACTGTTTTACTTTTATTCCACATTTCCAGTTCCAAAAGCTATGGCATATCAAAAAGTAAGAATTTATATTTACATTATAGAAGTGGTTAGGAGAGAAGTTGGAGGTTTTGGCAGCTGAGTATGGGACACTTGGGACTTGTAGCTCCTGAGGAGATATGAATCATAGAAAAGTAGGGCTGGAAGGGACCTTGAGAAGCAATCAAGTCCGACCCCCTGTGCTGAGATAAGATGAAGTAAACCTAGACCATCCCTGCCAGGTGTTTGTCTAACCTGTTTTAAACCTGCAATAATAGAAAAAGGACCGTGAGATAAGCATTTTAGCTGTGTCTGTTAGCCATTTCCATGCTGATCACTTTAAAGTTAATATTTAATATTATTTAATATGATTTAAATTGCCTTCTTTAAAGTTCCATAACTAACATCCCATCAAGATGGTGCCAGTTCATTCCACTCTGAGCTATAGTGTGAGACTCTCTGCAGACTCAGGAAGGCAGCAGGGCAAGGGCTACACTTGGTTCAAAATTTCAAGGGTTCACTTTGACAAATGTATTTGTTTCGTTTTGGTTTGGAGGGGGAAGGAGAGGCAGTGGGAGGGGGTGTGTGCTTCACCTTAGCCTAGGCAACTGAAATCCTCCTCTTCTTTCCCCCCTCCCGCATCCTCCAGCATGTACAGGAAAACTTAGATTCTGGAGAATAATTTCGCAGTTGGGGATAGATTCCGTGGTTGCAAATTTCTGGAATACTCACATCACTGCCCATAAGTAAACAAATTTCCAGGAGAAAGAAAGTAACGAGGGTGGTGGTGGAGGGACAGTCTTCCTGTGGTGTGTGTTTCAGTTTTGTTAAAGGTACACCACTAGAAATGTTTTTAAAGTACAAAACAGTCTGTAAAAGACTAAAGAAACTATTTCGTATTCAGGGGGCCTTTTGAAAAGGGCAGTTTCCCTTTTACAGTGCAAAGAAGGTGCGGCTGGCCTATATATACTGTGTTCACTTTGATAATTGGGGCTGGATTATTGCCCATGCTGAATAAAGACTTCAAGAGTAAGCCTTATAAAACTACAATTTTACATCACAGTGTTCTTGAATATTGTAATATAGAATAGTATATTTTCAGGGGAAAACGGAATCCCATACTGCCTGAGTAAGGACTTCAGGTGCTAGGGCTGGTATGGTTTGAACCATTATTGTATAATTCTGTAGCATATAGTCCATAAAAACTAAGTTTATTTTACTTGCAACTTCGTCAAGATGTTTGGCCTTCCTGTATGGTCAGAAACTTCGGCATATATGTTCCTGGACTCTCTTCAGTCTTATGCCTCCCAAGGTTAGTATCTGTATTCAGGAGATTAAAGGAGTACGTTCCTGAAACCTCTGAGTTTCATAGTTTAATGGGAATAAAGAATCAATTTTTTTTATAACAAAACTGCATGACGTTGCAACAACCAGGCAGCTAGGATTGACGTGGGATAGCTCTACGCTATGATCACAAAATGTGTCCAGTTTGGGTGTCCACAATTCAAGAAGAATGTTGATAAATTGAAGAGGCTTCAGAGAAGAGCCAAGAATGATTAAAGGATTGGAAGACATTCCTTACAGTGATAAAACAGACTGAGCTCCTTGAGTCTAGCTTAACAAAGGGAAGGTAAAAGAGGGACTTGATCATGGCCTATAAGTACTTACATGGGGAACTAAAGTTTGATAATGGGCTCTTCAATGGCTGGAAGTTGAAGCTAGACAAATTCAGACTCAAAATGAGATGCAAATTTGTAATAGTGAGGGTAATTAACCTTTGGGGCAATTCCTCAAGGGTCGTGGATTTAAAGACTCCAAGTGGTGGAGAATCCACCACATCCCTTGGTAAATTGTTCTAGCGGTGATTAACCTTACAGTTAAAAAGCTGCCCCTTACTTTGTTTGACTCTTTCTAGCTTCAACTTCCAGTCATTGGATCTTGTGATGTCTTTGCCTGGTAGATTAAAGACTAGTGTCAGATTTCTTCTCCTTACGGAGTTGCTTACAGACTGTGATCAAGTCACCTCTGAACTGGCTCTTTTTTGAATATACTTGCTTTCAAAAGTATATGCTTTAAAGTTCATTTTACTTGAGGAGCTTGTGTGTCAGTGCAGGGGGAGAAGAAACAGGGTTTGTCCTTAGAATTTCTCTCCCTGAATTCAAAAGACCTTATGCTTTTAGGATGGTTCTTAAGGTGTGTGTCTGTTCCACTGAGTGACTTCTGATTTCTTCAATTCAGTCTCTTAATCTAGTTTTTACTGAATATTGATTTTAATTCACTACCTTTTGGAAGTACTGTACCAAAAATTATCTTTCAATAAACTCCAAGCATGAGTGGCTTATTCAGTCTCTCCTCTATTAGTGGTTTATATTCTTATAGCAGGCTTTCTACCTCTCATAACATATCAGTTACTATTGAAGGCAGATCTTCCTAAAAGATGTATCTTAACCTTTTAGTGAACGGTTTAATTAAACACTAAAAACATTTCCCCCCCCCCCTTCCAATAAAACAGAGTTATCATCTGAATTTAAAGATATTTGGAACTAAAGGCAAGTCTGGGCCTATTAAAAGGGTGAGGCTCAATGGGATTTTTCCTCTCTAGAAAAGTTTTAAACTAAATCTAAATTCATTAGACGATTTTCTTGGCTGCACCACAACAAATTTGTGCTGCCATGTCAGATGGCATGGCTGAGATTCCCCTCCGCAACACATACCCCCAGGCGCAGTTTCTTCCTCCTGGAGCCATTTTCTAATGTTGGAGCTGGAGGTGTGGTTCCCAGTTCGCATAGACATACTTGTGCTAGCTCTCATTAAGCGGTGTGTTAAAAATAGGGAAGCTGTGGTAGCCAGGGAAGCAGTGGCATGGACTAGCCACACCAAGTATCTACCCAGCAGGTTCAGGTGGGTTTGTACTTGGGACAGCTAGCTCGTGCCACTGTTTGCTGCTACTGTGGCTGTACGACTATGTTTAGCTTGGCTACTGCAAGTATGTCTACGTGAGCTGGGAATTGTCCCCCTAGCTCCTAATGTAGATGTAGCCGTAACAGCCCCACTTCAGGATGAGCGGAATGAAAGCTTTGCACTACCTTTCCTGCCCACACTGTGGCCTGTTTTCCCCTCTATCTAGGAAATAAAAAATGACATTTCCTGACTTACTAGACAAGTGATAGTCTCTGAGATGGTTTTGTTCAATTCTTGCAAACAGTTGGGGAGTTCCTTTTAGAATAAAATGGGGGTTGGGCAGAGGGAAAGTAATTTACCTAATCAGTTAGATTAACAGTTAAAAAGATAGTGTCCAGGAAAGCATTCTAAGGGCTGGTCCACACTACCCGCCTAATTCGGTGGGTAGAGATCGATCTTCTGGGATCGATTTATCGCGTCTCATCTGGACGCGATAGATCGATCCCAGAAGCGCTCCCCCGTCGACTGCGGAACTCCTGCTCGCCGAGAGGAGGAAGCGCTGTCGACAGGGGAGCCTGCCTGCGCCGCGTGGACCCGAAGTAAGTACTTTTACTTCGATATAGGAAACGTCGACTTCAGCTACGCTATTCTCGTAGCTGAAGTTGCGTTTCCTATATCGATCCCCCGCCCCAGTGTGGACCAGCCCTAAGTATAACAAGGTATTTCCTTATCGACCACTGATACATCTCCTTAGTTTCAGATAAAGGATATTCTCTGATTGCATATTTGAAGCTTGCATTGGGATGTGATGACACGCCCTGGACAGGCCATCTGTGAAGCCTGAACCCAGAACCTCTAGTTCTAAAAACAGGTCTCTGCTGCTTGAACTAATGGGCCAATTCCATTAAATTGGAAGTGATAGCAGTCATACGTTTTTATATCATCTAGCCACCAGAGGGTGACAAAGAGCCCCACTGTGTTAGCCTGGATTACAACTAAGTAGACTAGCTGGGCTAGAGTACCCTGTCCTATGGGGCCAGTCTTCCTCACTCTCTGAATGTAGGGTTAGATTAAATTAGACTGGGCTTTGTATACTGGCCTCCCCTTGTGCTGAAGACTGAATTCCAACACTGCTGTATGGCAAGTGTATTGAAAGCCTGCTGGGAATAGACTATTAAGAAATAAGAATACAGGTTTCTGGGTTTGAACAAAAGACAATTTAGTGGCTTGAAAAGCCAGTCCCCAGGAGAGAACAGCTAAGAGTTTCATGCAGAAGCTTAGAATGATTTAGTCGGAGTGACTATGTCTAGCGACAGTTTCACATATTTGGGATTCTCTGGGGACAAAGAAAAGACATTTCCTTGCATCTAGTTTGATTTTTTTTCTATCCATTCCTGATGTGCCCACTTGCTTCATTATCTGTAGTAGAAAGAAAATGCAAATGAAAGTTGACTTGATATGTCAAGTCACATGGACTGAATTTACTCGGGATGTAACCACATATGACAGACTTATATACGTGTGATCCCGACCCTAGTAATTTCATTGGAATTACACCAGCCATGAATCTGGCCCACAGAGTTTCAGTTCCATTCTCTTAACTTTGTCATTTCTGTGCCACACAGGATTCAATTTTCCTTAACCCACCATTTTACCCTTCCAACATCAATTCCCATTGCCTCTTAGTCTTATGGGGTTTTCTGGAACATCATGATTTTCCATTTGAAAAGGAAAGGTTCTAGCTCTGATATCTAGAAGGATATTATTCAGTAATATAAGAGGCCAAACTTCATGTAGATGTAAATCTTGATGGCTCCATTGGCGTCAATTGATTTACACCAGCTGAGAATCTGGCCCAATGTCTTGAAATTTCAGGCTGGATTTTGCAACATATACTCATATGAGTAATACTTACTTAAACAAATACTCCATTTAATGTCATTGGTTATTCACATGAGTAAGGATTTGTAGGTTCAGACTATATCCCACACCACTAACTGATTAGCTACTGCTGCTCAAGGTTGTGCTAACACATGTCATAAAAGGTTCTGCTTGCATTTGATATCTGAGTTACTTTGCCATTCATAAAATGCTTTGAAATTACCTGGAAAGGCAAATATCTGCAGCTTTGGGTTGATGTGAATTCTTGAGAACCCTTTTATGTTTTTCAGTTTTGAATAGACCCAAGACCCGTGTGTGTCCGTCCATCTGGATTCTTATAGTGGCACCAAATCAGCTAATTCTTCAAAGGCTGGCCTGATCTCTTGGGATCAAAACCACTGAGTTACAGATGAGTTTTTCCAGAAATGAGACATTAATCCAGGCTTTCTGAAAGATTAGTGAACCTTTCTGTTAGTATGACCACAACTTTGAGGTTGTAGTGTGACCTAGTTCAGGGGTTTATAATGAAGCACTAATTCAGATGAGTTTTGCCTCAATTCTCCTTTCACTGTGCTCTAATCTTAAAATAAGGTTTACGAGTTAAAGAATAAAGGTGTGGGACTCTTTTGCTTTAACATAGCAGTTGCTTTAAGCAGTTTTTAAGCTTGGGGGATAGAGAGGAAGTGGGTTTTGGGGGACACTGCATGGATGAACTAGGACAAACCAGTCTCCTCTTACCCCATTCTCTCAGAACTGACTACTGTAAACAATAAGGCCCCATACTGTATCTGAGGAAATAGAGAACATGCTCACAATTGTAATTAATTCTATTCTCCACACACATCACAGCATTTTGTAATGAGTGAACATTACAAACAGTATTCCCACTCTCTCTTGCATCTGCACTACTGCAATCTCCTCTACTTTTGTGGCCTTGGAAAATGCCCTTGTGTCCCTTTAAATCCAATTATAATGTTGCAGCAAGATCATCTACCTAACTCATTGCTCAGATCATATTCCCCCCAGCCCTCCCTTTTTCCATTTCTCCACTGACTCCCTCTTTTCCACAGCATCACACACAAACTGTTTGTCTGTACTTTTAACTCCATTCCCGGCTTCGCCCTGGTCTGCCTACAACTTCGTATCTGATGGTGAGCTGTAATTCTAGTCCAATTTAATATTCTATTTTTCATTTAAATTCTAATTCTGTTTGCAGATGATTTGCACACAGAAAGAGGGGCTAAATGAGGTGAGTAAATGTTTCACTGAGAATACTTCACCCAGTTCTGCTTCATACTTTGAACTAATCTAAATATTGTTTGGACGTGATGAACTGTGTGGGGTTTTTTTCCTAACTCTTATTTAGTGAACATAATGTTCTTGAGGGTCAACATTTTAAGAGTTCAAATATTTTATATTCTTGACCATGTTCCATGTCCCCTATCCCCTGGATTGGTCGTAAATCTACTCTGTCTATATACCATTTCCTCAGTCTCTAATTTCAGTACTTCCTTTCCCACTGTTCGATGAAACAGGGCAGTTCATCAATTCACGTTTCCAGTCTGTTTGTAATATCTGGCTAGAAACAAGGCACTAGGCATAAGTATTTTTGTCTAAAGCAGAATGAACGGTGCATAGCAAAAAGGGGTTTGATGCAGCAAAGAAAGGTGCACCAATCTTTATAAGCAGGAAGCACAGCTTGACAAATTGATTTTTTTCCATGTGAAATATTTGCTGCTGTGGGGGAAAAAAAAAGCCCACTTGCATTTTCAGATTTCAAGCTCACTGGGTTGCTTGGGGTCACTAGCCTATATTGTGGGATTAGTTCTGGCTTCCTGATTGGCTGACCCTGCTCCTCTATAGTCAGGATATTAGCAGCAGTCATTTTGAATCCCTTTCTCAGCTGGATAGATTATAGTTGGCCCTCACACAACCACACAGTAAGGGGAATCAAGGACCCTTCCTTCCTTTACATCCCTTTGCAGCTGCCTTAGGCCACCCCAGACCTTGGGCCTGGGTGTGGGACAGAAAAGCAGGGGCTGAGAACCCAGTACTGCTCCCACAATCTGTTGGAAAGGGAATAGGCCAGAGGATGGGGAGTGTGCTGGCCCCACTCCTTCTCTGTGCTGGCCAATGGAGTTGAGCTGGAAGGAGGGGATATGTATGCTACACCTGGTAAAAGACCAGCAAATTACTCTCTGTGCCCTGTCCAATGAGCAAGCAAACCATTTCTTTACCTTTGTAAATCGATTCCATATTAGGCTGGTCTACATGTGTATTTTTGTACTAACTTAACTGTTTTGGTTAGGGATGTGATTTTTATATCAACATGTGCCTACAGAAAGATGATTATATGGGTATAATCACATCCATATTAGCAAGTTGTACCATTTTAACTGCAACCTCACTATTCATAGATTTTAGCCCAAGAGTCAGATTTTTTTTTTTTTACAGCTAGAAGTGACCATTATAATCATCTAGTTTGATGATCTGAATAACACAGGCCAGAGAAGCTCAGTCAGCAATTTATATCCAGCCCATAAGACACTAGGCAGAAAAAAACAGTGTCAGATTACATACAAAGCTGAAATCTTTCCACTGGTCCATTAAGCCACTACATATGGCCTGCAGGTATCTCACCAACACCTTGACCCCAACTGATGAGTTATTCAATATATTCTCCAGTACTTCCTGCAGTTTAGTTTTAAATAGCTGACCTGATGGACCCACCACTTTGTCTGGGAAGCTATTCCACCATCTAATAGCTCTTGCCATTTGATATTCAACCAAAGTTTCCTTTGGCTTACTTTCATACACCTAGGAGTAATGGCATCTCCCTTGTGCCACCTTAAACAATTTTGTTTCCTTCCTTGGTGTTACCTATCTCCATGTATTTGAAGAAAGTAATCAGACCCCCCTTAGTCATCATGTGACTATGCGGTACATAATTGGTTCTTTTAATCTTTTCTAATAATGCTTCATTTGATTAAAAGCTAGCAAGCCATGATAGAGTGCACTTTCATTTTAAGTCAGCAAAGCTAGGCCATGTCCCTGAAGAAACTCTGCACTTGAGCGGCGTTCTATTTTTGACATGCCAATTCTTAAGTGAGCAGTCAGGCAGGTAATAGAGGGGAGCGATTTGGGCTTATGCATAAGGAAAGTTGAAGTGGTGATTCCAGCTTCATTTAGTCTAGTGCAAGACATAGACAATTACCTATACTTGCATGGAGAACCTAAACACAGAGTGAATAATAACAGGATCTTTACTCTTCCTTTGTCCAGGCAAGGAGATCAGGGTAAGCAGTTTCAGTGGTAGAGAACCACCATATTTTATTGCTGACCATACTGTGCTATAATTTACAGCACATACTTTAGCTATTTGAGGGCTATCGTAATGTAGACTCTGGGACCTTGCCATACATTTTAATGGAACAGGGTGAAGTATGACCAGAAGACGTAAATATGTACTGTATCACTTGGCTACTTCCAGAAGATATGGAAAGGATTATTCAGACGCAGCATATTTACACTGTAGCAAAGAATTATTAATTAACAAGGAACAGGATCCAATCTGAGCTTGTGTGATTCAGTAATTTCAATTTATAAAGGTTCATGTGAATATTTTCCTTTTAGTTTCCAAAGCACGTCAGTTCAACCTTATGCCTCTCTAATCCAAGCCTGAATGTTGTTTTGAGTTTAGGACTCAAACAAACCTCTGGTTCTACCCTGAATCCCAATCGGAGAGAATGTAGGATACCTGGAGGCAATATAAAATGGAATAACCATTTTTCCTGAAGCTTGTTACTATCTCTTATTAATGAGATTTTGGTTCTGTGGATGGCTCATAAAATAAACCAGTCTACCTAATTTTAAGGGGTGTGTGTGTGTGGTATAGAAAGGGAGCCTGAGACATATGGCCTTGTATCAGAGGCCCAATGTGAGGCCTGAACTAAAGTAGTGGTGTGTGTGTGTGTGTGTGTGTGTGAACAAACTCAGGCTAAAAGAATAGTAGAAAAAAGTAGTAAAGTATACTGGCTGCTGATTTCTTTAAGATGATATTTTCCCTCCATCATTTTTAAATCATATTTTCTTGTATTGTGAGTGGTTTTTTTTGAAAGATGTAGCTTTCTTTGTTGGTTCCCTGGACCGGTCTGCCTCCCCAGTGAGTTGTCTGTTTCCATGCTTCTCTAACCTGCCACTAACTGGAATGCCACACAATAAAAAATCAGTGTCAATTCTGTCTTGTTTATTATGCATTATCATTGCTGATGTTGACAAATGTCATTTAGTTTAATGACCATAGTTATCCATTGTCATAATTAAAGGAGATCATTTAATGAAGCTGAATGTAACATTTCTTAATTTGATGTATTAAGCAAAGATGTCATGGCCAGGCACACAAACATCACCCATCATTTGTGCAGATGAGTCAATAAATTAAACAAATCCTTCTTATTAATGTGACAATGTGGCCCTGCTAAGGTTCTGTGGGGACAATGAGAGAGGGTGCCAGAAGGTTGTGTTCCATGCAACTCTTTCGCCCCATCCCCCACCACTATCGTGATGACTTGGGGGGGGTTGGACTCCTTCGTCCCCTTCTGGCACCATACTCCGAATGCTTCTTGTGCACTGCAGTGTACTGGCTGATGCATATGTGTACCACAATCTCCTGTTGGATGGAACGTTAGCCCTGTCCAACATCTGTCACCCTCTAGTGGCTGCATTCCAATATTGCTATAGCTAACAGACTGTCCCTTAATTTATGTGAGAGAGCCTGCATTTTTGCAATGAAGTCACGAACTCTGAGTTGTTGGGCTGACGCCTGTATATGGAGCCTGTGTATCCCTCATACCACTGCCTTAGGGTAGCTAGAGTGTGATAGGTTAGCAGTACTTGTAATGGCAGTAGCACTCATCTGTTTAAAGGGGCTGGTGAGAGGGGAACCATGGCCACATTAACGCCACTGGTTGGGGTGGAAGACAACTGCTGAGTACTATACTGCATTCAACTGTGGGGTCTGAACACCAATTAGGGCCTCATCTTTACTAAAGATGGACCTGGACCAAAACCCTGGATTCACAGAGCCCGGAACCAGAATCTGGTTCCTATCTGTGTAAAAGGCTATGTGAATACCTGTGAACTTTGGAGTGATTTTAGTGGCTTGAGCCCATCCCTTTTAACCTGTCTTTCCAGGCTTACAAGAAAGTGAAGTTACTTCTTGTCACTTGCCTCAGTCGGTAGCTGGTTCAGGATTAAAATTTCAGGCTCTGTGTTTGCAGGCACCATTATGCTGTGTGGCCACCCTGCAATGAAAAGGAAGATGTCAATGAGTGCAGATCTACTACCTGTGTTTTATGGCAGTGGTACAGTGTTCATACCTTCTTGAACAAAGCTTGCAAGAAATTTCAAAAATCAAAAGTGATGGGTTCCTTTCACTTTCGACTAGTGAAATCCAGTTAAAAATCTAGCGTGGTTACAATCCTTTAAAGATTATGTCTCTTCGAGTGATAAGGTTGGCGTCTGCAATTTGGGCATTCACCCAGACACTTCTTTCCAGTGCCCCACTCCCTCCATCTAAACCAACACCCACTCCCTTTCCCTCAGCAGACTGGTATTTACAAAACTAACATCATGTTTGCTATTGTAGGAAACTCATCTGGGTTGGGTCCTAATGTACTAGGCAACTCTAGGAAACTTAATGACCACCTGCATTGTGAAATGCACTCTGCTGCCTAGGCAGCGATTTCCCTGTGCCCCCCTCGTGTGTGTGTGTGTGTATACACCCTCGTGAATTCATCCACCCCCCCGGCCCCCAATGGTCAACTAGTTACATCATGCAGTGTTGCCAACTTAGAACTAGTTGGAAAATGACTATCTTTAAAAATATTTTGGTTGGAAAAAAATTCCATTTAGTTGTTTGTTGGAAATTTTAATTGAAATTGAAACATTAATACACACTTTAAAAGCATATATATGATAAAATACTTGTATCTGAAAAAACATAGTAGGTTTGAAAAGTATGAACAAAGACTAGCTTTCTCACACAGCTATGGTTGTTATGACAATGTCTGCGCATTCATTTCGGCGATGTTGGCCGACCTAATTTAAAAGTACGATTTATAAACAACAATAAATCATAAATTCAAATGCTGATGTTTGTTGGTGTCTTATAATGTTTAAAATGTGGGACCGTGAGTTAGCACTGAATCGCCTTGCCAAAGAAAATGTATGAAACTTGCTTACAGCAACCAGGCAATCACAGTAAGCTTAATGCTGTTGTGTTTTTTTTTTAATTGAAATTTTGTAAAAGTTTATGCATATGTAGAAGAAATTTGTATAATTTCATTCTTGGGACAACTAGATTACTATGTTTTAGTCACTTTGCTCCAGAACACTAGATTTGTAATTGGTAACATTATATAAATGTGTTTTCTAGTAGGCTAAGATTTTTAAAATGCATTATTTGCAAAGATCATTATTTTGCATTGTCACTATCTCAAGAGGTTGTTATCTCAGAGTTTCTGTACTAAACATTTTTATTATTTTTCAAAAATCAATTTAATTTTTTTTTTAAGTTGATTTTTTTTGTTTTAGATTTCTAAAATTGTGGGTTTTTTCAGTTTTTACTATGGTGCCATACAGTCCACCTTCGCCCTCATGATCTCACCCCTCAGCCAATCCTTCCCCCACCACCCACCCACCGTAAATTCAAACACCTGCTCTAATTTCAATTCCTGGAGAAAATACTCTGCCCAGGGAACTCGGGACATGGAGTGAGTGGTGTTATCTGGTGGGGCAGAATATCTGGTAGATCAGGACATAGGGAAGGACAGAGCATCCAAGGAAGACTGGAAAAATGAGTGGTAAAGACTAGAAGGGAAGGAGAATCTTAGATACTGGGATAAATGGGATGGAAGAAGCCATTGAGGAGAATGTAGCAGTAGAATGGGTAGGAGGTTGGTCTTGTTAAGGCACTGCACTGCACTGAACTCAGGAGGTCAGGATTTAATTCTTCACTTTCCTCTAACCTTCCTGGTGATCTTGGGCTAGACACTCTATCTCTGACTCTGTAAAATAGAGACAATATTTCCTTACCTCACAGCGGCATTGCAAAGATAAATCCCTCAACATTTCTGAGATGCTCAGGCACTATAATTATAAGGGGTAAAGGAGCAGGTACACCGATAGGAAGCAGCCCATGACGAATGAGTGGGAAGGAGCAGGTGGGAGGTTGATGCCCCCTAGCATCATGCTGAGGGATTCATTTGCTGGCTCAGAGGAAATGCTGGCAGCAACTGTGTCCTATAGCACACTTGTATTTTTTTTTTCCTGGAAGTCACACACATCAGAGTTCTAAAAAGGCCTGACCCTATGTAGCTCACAAAGTCTGAGATCCCAGACTTTGATGGCAGAGCTACAGGCTAAACAGATAACCTGTTTTATTTAGTGATACATGAAGAAAATCTGATGTTTTGATTTAACACCGAGTCTTTGAGATTATGTACTCTGAGAGTGAAGAGTGCATTAGGACCTAAAATATTAAAAATTATGCCCTTCAGGACTGAATATCTGAACAGTATTTTCCCCCATTTTTCAGGACATTCAATAGTTTTTTAAAAACTTTGTTAGGAGTTGTCAGCAAATCAGTGGACAGTTACTCCCACTGATTGGGACTGATGAAGCTGTAAAGAGTTCTGCATTCTCCAAGGATTTTTTTCCCCTTAAGTAATAAGAACAATTTCTTGAACGTTTTCATCCTCAAGGACAGAATACATAATTGTGCTCATGAGGTTCATCTATCACAACTGGAAAAGAATTCCCTTGTAAGTTTTAAATACAAGATGTAGGATTAAAGCCCATTTTACTTTTTGCTTCACACCCTTTAGGTCTCGGTTTTTGGTGCAATTTAAATCAGAGAGCTGCATCATGCGTAATATGTGTTCAACAATTTTCAGTCCCACTGATTCTCGGGCCATGTTAAAGCTACATGAAAGGGTGTGTGTCGTCGTATCCAACAAAGAAAGTGAGGATCATTTTAAAAGGATTTACTTGTCCAAGGAAACAAGTTATTGCATTCTCCTCTTTCTGTAGAAGAGGAACTGGTAAAAGCATAGCCATGTAATTTATAGCTGCCCTTGGCCAGCTCTGAGTTATTCACTGTTCTTACAGTACTTATCACACCCACAGTATCTCAAAGAAACATGACATGCTAGACTAAAATGCTACTATCTTTCTTTTTATCTAGCATTGTATTTGGTTTAATGAACAGAAGTATTTTGTTGGCGGAGTTTCCCCACATAATGAGCAATTTAAAACCCCTTTGCTAAGACATACAAATTCCATGGCGCATACGCACTGCACTCTGGGAAAAGGTCTTAGCATTTAAGCATGGGCTGGATTCTGTTTGTTTATTTATACATTACATTACAGTGGTATCTACAGGCCAGGATCTCATTGTGTTATGTCCTTTAAAGACATGTAGTGCCGGACCCCAGATGTACAGTACCTTCCCTCTTAACTTGTGTATATTTAATTTTAAACATTAACTTCAATAAAATTTTTAGATACTCCCCACCCTGAAGAACATATGGTCTCAGTAGACAAGACAGACACAGGGTGAAGGAAACATTATTATCCCAAATTTGCTGGTAAGGAATTGTGATGAAGAATTTAAATGACTTGCACAAGGTCATGCAGCCAGATTCCCCAGTGCCTTTCCTGAAAGAACATTCTTCCTCTTTACGCTGCCTCATCCTGTCCTCTATAACACCTGTATAACCACAGAATTGCACTGGTGTAACTGGGGGGTAGAACTGAGTCATCTGAGTTTAGCTGAAGCGAAATTAGATACAGTAACAAAGAGCTTGTTGGTAAAACACAGATGCTATGGAATAGTTTTCAACTATAATGTAATTACACATGAAAGCTGTGATTAATGAGCCACAATGTTTAATTGTGGCATGGAGATCCACACTAAAAGAGCAAGGTGCTAAGACATAGCCACAAAATCTGACAGCCACAGTTAATTTACAGTCATGGAGACAGTGTTTATGTTAAAGTTGGAGGGACTTCTTTGTCACCGGTTATTTCCAATATAACTCTGCATTTATTAATAGATTTCAAAGTATTGAGCCAAATCTTGCTCAGTTGCTTTACTATAAATCCATAGTAATGTAATTGAAATCAATGGTGTTCCTGTGGATTTACACCAGTTCCATGTCAATGAAATTACTTCAGATTTACACCAGTGGAACTAAGAGCAGGGTTTGGCCCATAGTATTTTATTTAATACTCAAGAGTCTGTCTATCTTGTGAGAATGAATGTGCAATCAACCCATGCACTGAACTGCTATTAAAGTCCATTGGATTTGCAAGTGCAGATCAGTTGCAGGACTTAAGCCAAAAGTGGTCCTGGATACTGATTTCACGGCAGGATTCCTAGTATTATCCTAATGTAACTGCATGCCAACCCTTTTTTTTCTTATAAAATCCTATTGAAGATGTGATACTTTGTGGGGATGAGACTGCACTTTTCAGTTCTGAGAGTAGTCTGTCACTCTGCTGCTTACTTGATAATAGGAAAAGGGGAAGGAATATCAAAGAAGCAAATTGATTCGTAGAAATGTGCAGTCTTCATATTATAACGCGCAGTGTGCGTGTGATCTAGACTCCAGAGGTAGAGAGCTCCCTCAACTCCTGTTGGCTTCAGTGGGAGTTACGGGCCCTCAGAACCTCCTGAAAATCACAGCACCCATATTTGGGCAGGGGGAGAACAGATGGCAGGATTTCTCCATTCTGGCAGTGACTTGTCTTTGGATCCAAGTTTTCTCCTCTGTAAAGTGGGGGAATATAACTTGACTCCCACAGGTGTTGTAAAGGTTTCTTTAACATTTGTGAAGCGCTTTGGCATCCTTGAGGGAAGGGTGCTATAAAGTAAAAACAAAGATGTATAGACTTCAGGTGCAACTAATTATTATTGTTACTTTGGCTGGTGTGTATTGCATCTTATGCAGTGGTCTATTTTGGAATCTGTAACAAGGAAAACTATCCACTTCAATGTATTGGCAAATGCCACTGCAGCTTCCCTCCTCAAGGAAGTGCAATTCACATGCTGGAGAATCATAACTTATGTATTTTTTTTTTCTTCCATAAGGAAATTCTTGCCTGACTAAGGCAAGGGGCAGGATGGGTGAGAAGAAGGGAAGTGAGGGCGGAAAGGGAAAGAGGTAACAGTGCAAAAACCTTCATTGGTTAGGGATAATTCTGAGAGAAAATGTGGAGCTGGATCTAGATATTGGAAATGCGCAACCTGATCCCCTTTGCCCTAACTTCTGGGGGGGGATTTGGATTTGGTAGTAGTTCACTGCTGCCAACTAAGGTGCTAAGGATTTATTTTTCTGCAATTTAACATTGCAGGGGACTGAAGGATGAACTTGTCATTAAGGCACTGGGCTAGGACTCGGATCTGGATTCAATTTCTGGCTCTGCTGCACATTTTTGGGGTAACCTTGGGCAAATGACTTCATATTTCTATGCCTCTCTTCCCCACGTGTACAATGGAGACAACTTCTTTCTTCTACCCTTTGTCCGACCTGGGGATTTGCTGTTTCTGAAATCCATCTATTTATACTGTTCTCATCACCATAGTATCTAAGTGCCTATCTGATGTGTTGATTCAGCAAGTTGCAGAAGGGGGCTACTCTTGGATCCCGATCCAGCCATCCCAAAATTTGGAGGTGTTTGGATCTGGAGCTTTGGCTTAGGGCCCTTTGTGGCTTTTTTCCTAGTGTCCGTTTACCTTGAAGCCATTCAGAACTTCTTGTGATAACATACTTTGAGTGCTACTGTAGTTGTTTCTTGAGTGCTAAGAGCATGATCTTTTGAATGCTTTGAGTGACAGACCTTAGAAATTAACTGGAGTGGTTCTGTCAGTGAAAATAAAACTGAGAACAAGAAGGTGCTCTTAGCACTTAAGTCAAAGTACATGTCCAGTGACATTTTGTGGTTGAAATGTGACTGTGAAAGATCATTATAAAGTCTATTTCCTTTCAAATCAGGGGCTTCATGATGACATTTAGAACCTGACAATCTCTTGGTGTCAATGAAAAATTCCAGGAGTGGTGAGGGGGACCAAATTGAGGGGTTTGGGAGCCCTTCACTGTATTATTGCACATGGTCCTATCCCTTTACAAATCTCTTCAATTTCTTTTTCTCCCGCTACACAATCACTTGGTCTTTCATAACAACACCAGACAGTTTCATCAGGGTCAGAACCTCAGCTGGTGTTAATTAGTACTGCACAAAATCAACATGGCACATATTAAATGGATTAAAAGCTGGCTATCTGATGCCTCTCACAAGGTATGGGGTATCATTAGTTAGTGTGGGTGTTTTAAACTGTAGTCCTGCAAGAGTCAGCTATCAGCCCAGCTCTGTTCAATATTTGTACTTGTAGTGAGGTGGTGTGGTTCCCTGCCACCCCGGAGAGAGATGAGTCCCTCCGGACACCAGAGTGGGCGGAGCCAGGGAGCGCTGAGCCCGCCTCCCCTCCCCCCGAGGGTCAGGCATTGCCCTGGAAGTATAAAGGCCCAACCTCAGAGCTCACTGGGAGAGCAGCTGCCGGGGAGGCCAGATGCCTCCGGCCTAGCTCGTGATTGGGGAAACCCCAGCGGCCTGCGGTAAACCCGAGGACTGGCCCAACCTGCCCCACGCCAGCTACCCGGAGGAATTGCTGAGTCTGCCCCTCGCCAGCTATCCCGAGGAACCCATGGTGCTGGACCCCCAGGAGGACACCACCCCGACCCAGGTACCTGAAGAGGGGGAGACTGGAAGTAGCCCGGGGGCAGCCGACCCTAGTCTGGCTGCAGCACTGTCAGAGCCCATGTTAGTGTGTTGCGGCCAGGATCCCCACTGACAGCAGCAGCGGGTCTTCTGCCACTGCTAGGGCCCGAGCTGGGACGCAGTGGAGTGGGAGGGCCTGCGTCTCCCCTGCCACCCACCCCGCGGGTGGCCGTCTTCCCCCTCTCCCGGGCCCTTTAGAACCTAGGGCCTGGGCCTATTGTTTTTGCCCAGCCCCTGCCTGAGGGCCTGAGCGCCTGACTCACCATTGCCCCGCCCTGACCTAGGACCTGGGCTTACTGTGTTTTATTTCTGCCCTCACAAAGGCCGCAGAGGAAGACTCCTGCAGCCGAACTAATTCCCCACAAGACATTTTCCCGAGTTTAGTGAGGCGGTGTGGTTCCCTGCTGCCCCAGAGAGAGACGAGCCCTGGCTAACCTCTCTACAGTACTGATCTGGAAGAAAAAATAAAATCATTACTGATAAAGATGACTAAGATTGGTGAGGTGGTAACTAATGAAGATGGGTCAATGTGATCTGGATAGCTTTATGAGCTTGGGGCAGTCAAATAACTTGTAATATAGCCAAATGCAATGTCACATGTCTAGGAACAAAGAATGCATTGACTCTGAAAGGACCTTATTGGTCATTGTAGACAGCTATCTGAATGTGAGCTCTCATCCTGACACTATTGCAATTTGGGCCAACATAGTCCTAGTATGTATACACAAGGAGATATTGAGCTGGAGTAGGGAGCTGATATTGTCTCTGTATCTGGGATTGGTAAAATCATTACTAGACTACTGTGTCCAGTTCAGGTGTCCATACTAAAAAAAAATTGCTCAGAGAACAGCTATAAAAATGGCTCAACGTTTGAAAAATACACCTTGCAATGAGAGACTTCAGGAGGTTAATGTATTTAGCTTATCAAAGAATGTTAAGAGATCAAGGTGTATAAGTACCTATACAAGGAGAAACCATCTGATATTAGGCGACTCTTTAATCTAGTGGACAAAAGTATCTCAAAATCCAATGGCTGAAAATTAAAAGTTAGAAAAGCCATGCAGGAAATAAGACATGAACTTTTACAAATGAGAATTATTAACCATTGGAACTGCTCTCCAGGGCATATGGTAAATTCTCCAGCACATGGAGTCTTTAAATGAAGACTGGATGACTTTCTAAAAGAGAGATTCTCTAGTTTAGTTTCACCCTATTTATTGGGTTTGGTGATGGAATTACTGGGTAAGATTGTATAGCTTGTGTTATGCAGAGATTAATAGGTTTTAATACCAGAAAAAGATCAGTATGATGATTCAGTTTGATATTCTGCATAACACAGGAGGTCATAGTGGTATCTTCTAGTCTTAAATTTTATGGGCCTGAGCTTCAGCTGGTCTAAATCAGTATAACTCCAGAGTTATCCCAGTTGAAGATTTGGCCTCCTATTTTTATTAATTTAGTAATATCAGAAAACATGCCTTCTTAAAAGTTATCCAACTTACTATGAAAGTTCTTGTTGCACTTGGCTTCATATCATGTGACTCTGGTGATTCTTGATATGATTAGTTAAAGCTCTAGCTTGACTTTAAAATAGCACCTGTATTAGCAATGCAGTTCAACCTCAAAGAATGAATGCCTGCCTGTATTTTCATTCTTCATGGGGAAAAAAAATAATTACAATTTTTTGTATGTTCCACTGACAAACCATCTGCAGGTATGACATTTAGCATCTGTACTTAAAAGTGGCCAACTGTTACGCTGTGGTGATCCTGATGGTGAATCACTCAAGATAAATTGAATTCATCATTGTGATTCTGCATATCTTACGATCTGTCATTTCCATGACATTTATTATTTTATGTTATCTTACCAAGTGTCTGAAGTACATCGGTGTCTGGTTTATTGCATTGCTTTCAAAAGTACTCAAATAAAGAAAAATCATAGGCACATTTTATTATGTTGCTGTTGCTTCTCTTCAGACTTCTGGGAGGGTGGAGGAGAGGGCCTTGTGGTAACCCCGTATTTTATATATATATATATATATATATATATATATATATATTTTTTTTTCCTCCCCAAATTTTCAAAGTTTGAATGTGATTTCTTCACACAAATATTTTTTGAAAAATATTGATTACATGTTTTCACTTTTTCTCAGTTGGCTGTATTAACAATGCCTCGAAGGGTAGGCCTACACACCCTGCAGTAGCAAGTCTCAGATCCTGGGTTGACGGTCTCGGGCTTGCACCATGGCACTAAAAACAGCTGTGTAGATATTGTGGCTCAAACTCTGAAGCCCACCCCCTTACCTAGGCTTCATATCCGGAGCTCAGGCCAGAGCTCTAATGTCTACACAGCTATTGTTAGCACCACAGCATCCAACTGAGTTGTAGACCTGGACTCTGAGATTCACTGCTGCTTGTTGTGTAGATGTACCCAAGAGACCCAAAGGAGGAATTCAGACCCTACTCCAGGAAAGGATATGACTATTTGTGTGGAAATATGCAATAGTTTCTTGAAGCCAAAGGCTTACAAATGTGACTTCAATGGAACTACGCATGCCTGAAGTTAAGCATTACCAGGTCTATACTTGTAGGATTGGGGACTTAATTGATGAAGTAGTTCCTTATAACCAATAGCATGAGAGGTGGTATTGCCTAAGAATCCTTGGATAGACATAAGGGATAATAAGGACAGCCAGTGAGACATGGCACATGCGGCAAGACTAATAAAGAGGAATGTTTTGTGTACCTCTGTAACGACCAGCTAATAAATAACACACTTGCAGATACCTATTTTCCCCCCTGAGTTATACTCCTTTGGAAGATAATGTGGGAGCCAAAGTCCTTCTTCTATTTGCAAATGGTGATAGATGTCAGACTTTAGAAGCATGGAAACTTCAAAAGATTATTATGTTGAAATGTGCCAGACACTATAGGCACAGGGACTTTTTATAGGCATGTGTATCTATAAAGGTTATATGTATCTTTGAACTAGGGATTGCATTATAGCTCCTTGGGGGAGATTTGCCAAGCTTCCTCCAGGAACTAAAAACCTTGTGTGAGGTGAGGTGCAAATACTGCAATTCTCAGGAGAGCTAAACAAATCCAGAGAAGTACCAACCTGGGAGGCAATCGCATAGACTGGGTTCATGCGGCCCAGGAGACAAAGGAAAGTGTTTCGATATAAAGGTTCAGTCTGAACTGGGTGAGGGATCTTCATTTTGATTCTTGTTGAACTGACATAAAATGTAACTGATGGAAGAGTTGGAAAGTCTGGCAGCCTGCCAGGGTGTCCATGTGGAATATGGGTAACACTTGGGACACTTAGCATGCGTGTAGACTGTTTGTTGTTTCACTATACATTACAAAGACAATGCTTTTTGTTCGATTGGAACAGCTTACCTAGGCATGTCAAGGATTTTATGCTGCTTGTCATCTTTAAATCAGAAATGGAGGTCATTCTAAGAGCTATCTCTAGCTCAACCAGAAGTTATTGGACAAATGCAGGAATTGCTGGGTGAAATTCTATGGGCTGTGTTATGAGGATGTCAGACTATATTATTATAATGGTCCTTCCTGAATCCAAGGGTAAAATTTGCCCTTGCACAGTGAGCCATCGCAGGTCCTATGCATTACTTAAGTGCTATTGTTTTCAGAGTTAAAATGGGACTTAAACTGTGCCTCTGCCTTTTGCTGGCCCCCTGCACAAAGGTGGACCCTTGCCTGTCCTTAACCTGCAATGGTTGATTTCAGAGTAAACTGTAAGGGAGTGAGAGAAGGCTAGTATCTTTCCCTTAGGCTAGTCAAAGATTTTTTTTTTCCTTTTACACATTCCATTTGTGCATTATCCATTTTTATTTCTGATTTCTTCATTTCACTTGCACTGCGTAGTTACCTTTTGAATAAGAACTCATACTAGTATACGAACATCATAATGGCCCTACTGGTTCAGACCAAAGGTCCATCTAGCCCTGTATCCTGTCTTCCGACAGTGGCTAGTGCCAGGTGCTCCAGAGGGAATGAACAGAACAGGTAATCCATCCCCTGTCGCCCATTCCCAGCTTCTGGCAAACAGAGGCTAAGGGCACGATTCCTGCCCATCCTGGCTAATAGCCATTGATGGATCTATGTGTTACATCCAACATCTGGATATACTGTAGGACTCTTTGGTTTAAAAAAAAAAAAAAAATTCCACCCTCCACATATCAAGGCAATGTAACAAAAATGCACACTGGGTTTCTGGCCCATTAAAAGGCAGAAGTAATTAAATAATGGACTCAGATGGGTGTCCACGTCCTAACTCTTACAGATCATGTACAGTGAAAGCTTCTTACTTAGAAGATAATTAAAATTTTGAATTAAGAACCAGGAGATGCCACTTGTGTGAAGAAAAGAGATGTAGCTGGAAAATAGTGATTCATTTCGCTTGATCCCTAAGGAGGGAACATAAAATCTTATAACAGCTCTTAATACCCACTTCTGCCATGATGCTTGTAAGAAATCAGCCAGCTGATGATGATCATTTGAGGGACACATGGGGGGGGGGAGTTCACTTTTACAACAAGTAGATGAAACAATTTTAAAATACTCTATCTTTGACTGTATCCTTCTCCCACTCCACTTTGTGTATCGCTTCCCCCCCACCCATGCGTCTAAGTCCTATAAGTTGCCCGATGTGGTTAGACCCCTGAATCCACTCAATGCTCTACTAAATCAAGGTTTGGGGATTTAGTGTTAATTGTTTGAGGCATGGGTAATTTCTCTTTTTTTTTTTTTTTTTTTTTGTACATTGACTAGCCCGTTAACTTCATTGGAGTTGCTCTGGAGTCACACTGGTGCACAGATACTAATGGCAGAATTTGATCATAAGTGGGCTTGATTTTAATCATAGAAGTTATGTGGAAAAGAAGTAGTAGGTCATCCACTGTAAGAGAGGTCTCTGCTGGACTGTTCTCAGTTTAACTCAAATTCCTATGATCATGACCCCTCATTCTTTATATTTCAAGAGGGTCTCAGTTTTCACTATCACCTAGATTGAACAAGAATTTATTCCTGATATCCCTGCATTACTCCCATTGGAAGCACAGTGAATAAGCCACTCTGTGAATGGTTATGTATTTACCTGTTTTCATAAAGTATTCTGCAGATACTTTTATAACCAAAGTAAATGTGCTGAAATGGAAACGTTGAAACCTTCTATTGGAAATCATTTGTGCAAAGTGCATTCTTCCAGTGGCAAGGTGTTTTTTAACATTGGCTGTATGGGGTAAGCACCTTGCTGGATTCTGTAGATCTAGCCATAAATAGGCATTTAATAATCCCAATGCCTCAGTCAACATCTTTCCAAATCACTATGTGATTTATGAAATTCTTCAAGGAGTGGAAGGAGTGTCATTGTGTATTTAATAAATGGCAAATGCAAACCCACAAAAAACCACAGTTTTTTCCTCTCCTATATATCTCCTGTGTAGGAAGTTATTTTAGAAGCAATCTAAAACTAAACAAAGAATTAAAGAATATATTGTAGGGAATAATCCTGCATATGCAAGCGGTTGGACTAGATGACTGAATAGGCTGGATTGATCACAAGTTTCCGGCTATATAGTTCTGCGTTTGTGATACAAAAAAGTGATACCAGTTAAGCCAGGTTTAAGGTTGATTTGCATTGCCAGAGTGGTGCAAAGCTTCCTGATTATACTGTGGAGTCTGATCATTAGTCCATTCCCTTATATATGCAGGATTGTTCTCTGTAATAAACACTTTCCAATTCTAATATTGCTGTTTTGCCCTTTATACAACTTACTTACTATGAAGGAATCACAAAGACAAAAGAGGTCCCATATAACCTTGTTCACTAATTATATCCACATATACGATTTTGCAGTTGTTGTTTATTAACTACACAATGGGGGGAGGGATAGCTCAGTAGTTTGCGCATTGGCCTGTTAAACCCAGGGTTGTGAGTTCAATCCTTGAGGGGGCCATTTGGGGATTTAGTTGGGGATTGGTCCTGCTTTGAGCAGGAGGATGGACTAGATGACCTCCTGAGGTCCCTTCCAACCCTGATATTCTATGATTCTAATGACACTCCTTAAAGAATTTCATAAATCACATAGTGATTTGGAAAGATGTTGACTGAGGCATTGGGATTATTAAATATTCCTTGACTTTAGCAAAGCTTTTGATACGGTCTCCCACAGCATTCTTGCCGGCAAGTTAAAGAAGTATGGGCTAGATGAATGGACTGTAAGGTGGACAGAAAGCTGGCTAGATCATCAGGCTCAATGGGTAGTGATCAATGGCTCCATGTTTAGTTGGCAGACAATATCAAGCGGAGTGCCCCAATGGTCAGTCCTGGGGCCAGTTTTGTTCAATATCTTCATTAATGATCTGGAGGATGGCGTGGACTGCACCCTCAGCAAGTTTGCAGATGACACTAAACTGGGAGGAGTGGTAGATATGCGGGAGGGTAGGGATAGGATACAGAGGGACCTAGACAAATTAGAGGATTGAGTCAAAAGAATCTGATGAAGTTCAACAAGCCCAAGTGCAGAGTCCTGCATTTAGGATGAAAGAATCCCATGCACTGCTACAGACTAGGGACTGAATGGCTAGGCAGCAGTTCTGCAGAAAAGGATCTAGGGGTTATAGTGGATGAGAAGCTGGGTATGAGTCAACAGTGTGCCCTTGCTGCCAAGAAGGCTAACCACATTTTGGGCTGTATAAGTAGAGGCATTGCCAGCATATTGAGGGATGTGATCATTCCCCTCTATTCAACATTGCTGAGGCCCCATCTGGAGTACTGTGTCCAGTTTTGGGCCCCACACTATAAGAAGGATGTGGAAAAATTTGGAAAGAGTCCAGTGGAGGGCAACAAAAATGATTAGAGGGATGGAGCACGTGACTTATGAGGAGAGGCTGAGGGAACTGGGATTGTTTAGTCTGCAGAAGAGAAGAATGAGGGGGGATTTGATAGCTGCTTCCAACTACCTGAAAGGGGGTTCCAAAGAGGATGGATCTAGACTGTTCTTAGTGGTACCAGATGACAGAACAAGGAGTAATGGTCTCAAGTTGCAGTGGGGGAGATTTAGGTTGGATATTAGGAACAACTTTTTCACTAGGAGGGTGGTGAAGCACTGGAATGGGTTACCTAGGGAGGTGGTGGAATCTCCTTCCTTAAAAACCTCTAAGGTCAAGCTTGACAAAGCCCTGGCTGGGTTGATATAGTTGGGGATTGATCCTGCTTTGAGCAGGGGGTTGGACTAGATGACCTCTTGAGGTCTCTTCCAACCCTTATCTTCTATGATAAGGCTAGCTCCGTGAATACACATGTGCTCTGGCAGGGTTCTGGTGACTTCTGAAACAATGAGGGTTGCCACAGGGATCACAAACTTATTAAAGGGACACTTCCAACTCCTATGTACTACAGATATCTATGGGCCAAATGCTTGGAGATTTTGAACACTTGCAATTAGCTTGGATAAAGGGTTGAATCAATCTTGCAGATTTTTGAAAAGTAAGTATTTCATACTTAATTCCTAGAAAACTACACAATCACCCACAGTTTTGCTACATACGACATGAGTGAGCATTCAGTCCACAATGGTGACATCAACATAAATCATTTGAGGGAACTGCGGGGGGGGGGGGGGGGGGGGCCTAACGGGGAAGAGGGTAAATATGTCCACTATTTATTTTTAAGGGACCACAAACACTGAGAAATCAACTTTAAACTCAGGGGCCCAAATCCTGTGTGCTCAGCAGATTGAGGTATGATCTCGGTGTTCTTTCTGTGTTCTGCCAGTACCTGAATTGGCCTCTCACCTGTCCCATAGAGTCTAAACCTAATCCCTATTCCAGTGTTTCTTCCCTGATGTCTCTGCTCCTGATGGGTCTAATTTCTGCCTTAAGTTAGAGAGATCTCTGTTAATCCTTTACTTCAGATATCAACAGCATGGCTGTGAAAGCATCAGCCTTGCCCTCTGAGCCCTAACCAGTTAAGCCCTTGACTTCTGATAGCTCTTCTCCCATTGAATTATGGGATTGCTAATCCAGAGGAGAAGATCAACTAAGGACAGGTAACTAACTAAAGTCTACCAGATCACCTCTGGGTCAACTGGTGGGATTAGAGTCCCTTGAAAAGGGGGTCCTGATGGCTGAAATTGAGAAGGCTGCATGATATGTTCTGCTGCTTGAGAACATAGCTAGGGGATAGATAGGTTATGGGGCAGTCTGGATGTATGGCCATGTAAATCCAAGGAAACTTATCCAGAGTAGAAACCAATGTAAAAGCACCCCAACCACATGACCTGGTGAAAGGCCACTCTCTCTGCAGCAGTTTCTGATGTACAATAGGTGGAGGGTCACATAGGAATAGCAGAGTGGCTGCATAAATCACAAAGGAAAATTGCTGCTCTAAAAGATATTGAATGATTCTCTGTGGGATACGCTAGCTGGGGAGCCCTGGACACACACTTCATAAGGAAGGAACAGAGAGGTTGTGAGATGGAGGGAGGGCCTCAGGCATTCACCAGAACTTGCAAGCCTGTGCTAGCCACTTTGAAAAAAAGAGAAGCTGCTCATACTCCTAGCCAGAACATACAATCCTGTGAGCAGCCTGTAAATGATTATCTTTCTCTGAGCTTCATTTCCCTGAAGAGTCCCAGATTTCTCAAACATACCATATGGCTGCTGTTGATTTATGAAGATTGACTTGATTTCATTTGTACACGTAGTTAACAAAGTGTTTCCAGATTCCTGTATTTATACTTCCAAACCTCACTCTTCTTCCTTGAAGAGTCCCTGGGTGTGAGATCAGATCAAGAAATAGGGCACGTAATGGAGGGGAATCAGATGTTTCAGGAGGCGGTCTCCATAGCACGGCTCCCTGTACAACACCTCTAACACTCTAATGAACTTGATCAAAGTTCTATAACTCATTTTATTGCTTTCCAGCTGGTATGGGTGAAGAAAAATGAATTCACTTAAGACTGAAACTTGTTTGAACATCTTTATTCTGCCACTGTATTTTTTAGAAGGACACTTGGCTATAACAAAGGAGCAAAGCAAATTCTTTGAAAACACTTTCTAACCAAATCTAAAGTCTTGGTTTTAATATCAAGCCCGACATTACCTTTAACGCACCCCACCCCCCTTCACGGGAGGGGGGATGCAAAGCTATGTCTAGCAAAGATGCAATCCTTTTGAAGTTCCAATAGGTTTAATTCAAACACACCCCACCCCATTCACTGTTCATCAGCAGACATTCAACTGGCAATGCCTAGAGCTTTGGTGGGCTGCTCTATCTTGGTTGCATTGATCACTAGCTGGTGCTACTTATGCCCAGCCCATGGTAAGCAGGTGGTGTGGAGCTGTACTATTGTGTCCAGAGACAATGTACCTGCTTCTTCACCCCTCTTGGTGGAGTGCAGCTTACTACTTCCTGCATAACTAGCTTGCACCATAGCTTCCTAGCCTCATGATAGTTAAACCTTATCCCCTACTTCTCCCTGCCCATTTTGAGTGCTGTGTATCTTGGCGGGTGGGGGCTACAATTGTGCCTGGTTCTTACACCGACTTCTTATGACCTTCCACCCCAGAAGGGCCAAGGAAAATCTTGCCCTTTCAAGCATTCTGTCTCTTCCTTTTCTCAAGAGCCGGAATAGTTTGCTGTCTAGCGTGGGGAGGTTTAGAAGAGATTTTAGTGTGGCAAGCTGTCCCATAGTATTAGCATATAACATGTGGGTTTTGATATTAACATATGTCAGGGAGAGATGTAATTAATTAAAGTGAGATCAGAGTAACAGGTTTACACAGCTGCTACAAAATATGGTACAATCCTTTGTCATAGATCATGAATCCACTGGAAACTTCACAAAACTCCAGGTATGCCTAATTCAGAGAGACAAGTGGCTATTCTACTGAGTAGCATTTCATACACTACTAGTCAATTCTTGATCTACATAACCAAATCTTGACCTTTTTTTTTAAATGGTCTCACTGGTAAGGCAGCTTGGAAAGCAGATCCGACAGCAGGTAAAACAAATCTGAACAAAAATTATTAACTTGCAAAGGAGAAGGTTAAAATCAAACTAATTTGCAACTAGATAATTTAAATGATGATATATTGGTTAATAACAGCAACAGAAAGGCACTACAGTGTAAATGAATGACCACTGATTTGGGATTCAAGAACTTTTCAAAAGCACCTAAGCAATTTAAGAGCCTAAGTCAATAGAACTTAGGATCTTAAGTGATTTAGGTGCTTTTCAAAATGGTACCATAGGTAAAACTGTTTAAATGTCGGTGCCTAATGTTCGGTCCCTACCTCTGATTGTAGACAACTAATTAAAAGTGGCTTCATTTAAGGCCCTAGTCTTAAAGTTGATGGAAGGCTCCTATTAAATTTAAATGGGCATTGGATCAAGCCCTTAAGGTGGGAAGGGAGTCAGGTGTTGCAACACTGAGCATCACAGTGCCTAACTTTTAGGTGCCCAGAAAAATCACAGGAACACACTGCTAGCCACAAAGTCAAGTTAGGCATCTAGGATCCCTATACAATGCATGGGGAGAGATGGGTACCTCAGAATGGGGTCCACAAAAGCCAGCATCCTAAGCCAGTCAAAGGGAGATGTTGCTGATGGGGGTGTATGCTAAGCCCTGCCCCTCTCTGAGACAGATGCCCCCCGAAGCCTGTGTTTAGGTGCCCATCTCTGCTTAGTGATACACAAAGGGGAACCTGCCACCTGGAGTCAGGTGGCTAAGGAGCCTGCCTCGTTCCACACAGAATGGCCAGAGAAGGAAGTGGTGGTGCCACCCAGGAGAGTGGTCTAACCACTGAGCTAGGAGATATTCTTTATAGAGGGGAGGGGCTCCCTCATTCTCAGTCTTTCCTGCTTTGCAGCTATTCCCTGGTGGATAAATAATAAGAGGATTTGGAGCAAAAGGGACTGAACTCTGGGTCTCCTACATCTCAGGTGGGTGACCTAATGCCTGCATTAGAGAGTCATTCATACTCTCTCTCCAGCCCAATGGAACAATCCTGAAAGTTGGGAGACTCCATTGAAATCCTTTCTTCCCTTCAGGCAGAAATAGGGGAAACTGAATCTGAGTCCCCACATCCCAGATAAGCGCTCTAACTAGTTATAAGGTGGGCAGCACCACCTCCACCTCTTCCTCTGGCCAGATTTTGAATGGGACCCGATCTGATAGCTGTGGAGTTAACATATGTTTCAAGAGACCAT
This sequence comes from Terrapene triunguis, assembly GCF_002925995.2. Taxonomy (NCBI): domain Eukaryota; kingdom Metazoa; phylum Chordata; order Testudines; family Emydidae; genus Terrapene; species Terrapene triunguis. The sequence continues at coordinate 94,096,872 of NW_020664417.1, read as the reverse complement.
TCAAGGTGAAATGGACTGTGATGACCTTGGGGTCGTAGGGCAAAGGAGAGTTAGTGAGTTCCCGATTGTAATGAGTCATAAATCCAGTGTCTTTTGTGTCCATTTTTAGTGTCTAGCAAAGTTATGAATTTGAGCTCCCATGCTCACCGTTGAAGTTGTGCAGGTTTCCTTTGGGGGTGAGGACTGAAAAGTGAGATATAGAGTGATGGTTCTGTGAAAAGTTGATTTCTTACAACATTGTTAAGCTAAGAAGTTAACACCACCTTGTATTTAGCTGGGACCAACACAGCTACAACAACCTTGAAAACCACATTGGAAAAGGTCCGTTGTGTGTATGTTGTGTATTTATTCAATCCCAAAAAATATTTTAGTGGAAATCGAGATGGATTCAGATTCACATGATAAAAATGACATAATAGATAATCACATAATCATTGTCTTGTCATATATTTCACAAAGGTACAGTAACATTAAACTTACGAGTTACAATGGGTGCCCTTACAAAGCTAATTTCTTTTCTTATTGTATGCTCTATTTTGAGTACAGAGAATCTCTCTGAAATTTTTAATGCCACTAAAAGTGGAGTAAGCTTTTAAGGGCACGCAATCGTCTTATGAGATAAATGGGAATCTAATAAAGTGTGTGTATGGTGCCCATTACAATGGGCCCACCATCTACTGTAATATTATTAATAATTATGACAAAGCATCTTGTCCCTTGATGTCTATTACTTAAATTGTCAGTCATTCAAAAGCCTTATCACTGGCATTTAATCAATGCCTATCATAACATTAGAATAACAATAGCTGCATACATTTAATTTCACATTCAATGTATAATTTGAAATAGTCATCTGCTTAATTGATAACCAGAAGAGCATGCTTCTTGGGACCACCTGTAGAAATTAATAGGCTAGGCAGCAGGTTTAAAACAAACGGAAGGATTTCTTCACACAACACACAGTCAACCTGTGGAACTCCTTACCATGAGATGTTATGAAATCCAAAAGTATAATTGGGTTGAATATGTTCATGAAGGATATGTCCTTAAATGGCTATTAGCCAAGATGGTCAGGGACGCAACCCCATGCTCCAGGTATCCCTAAACCTTCAACTGCCAAAGTTGTTACTGGATGACAGGGGATGGATCGCTCAAAATTGCCATGTTCAATTCCTGGATCTGTCACAAGCTCTGTGACCTTGGGCAAGTCACTTAACCTTTCTGTTCCCCATCTGTAAAATGGGAATAATAAATACTTAATTTTTCCCACTACTTGTCTGTCTTGTCTCATTGGCATGTAAGGTCTTTGAGGCAGGAACTATCTCTGACTATGTGTGTGCAGAGCCTGCCACAATGGCACCCTGATCTTAGATGGGGCCAATAGGGGCTACTGTAGCGTATATTACAAATAAAAAGATTTGCTCAGTTTGGACAGTATAGTAGAATATCGCTAATTAGGTTCTTTTCAAGGCTACGCTGTTCTGTAACCATAATTACTTTCTACATCACCTTTCTGATCCTTTGCAAATGCTGAAACTGACTTACCTTGGAAAATGACACAGTAAATAATATCAAGGCTGCACTATTAAACAGAACTTCAAATTAGAAATAATATCAAGCATATTGATTTTTTTTCTTGCACAATAAAACGTTAGTAAAAAGTCAGTTATTAACTCTGCTACTTGATTTATTCCAACATTTTGAGTGTATTAGAGGTCAATGTATTTAGGTTTTTTATTCGGATTCCAAATGGAAATTAGGTTCTCAGAGGGTAAGTAGATTATAACAGATCCCAGCTCCTGGGCTCGTGCTCTGGCATGTTACTGGGATTTATCATAGCCCCCACCTTCAGAGGATAAGAATTACATGTCATTTTCTCTGTCTCGTTAATGAGATTAAAATGTGGTTCTGTGGGTGTTTTCAGTGGGATGTCTTGATGCTGAAAATTCACTCAAAGATGCAGCTATTTAGCTTTATTGGCTGAGTTTCTTAATTTGAGCACTTACTCCTGTACATTTCTCATTTAAAGTACAATTCACCGTTAGCCCAACAGTAAACTTTCAGGTTTCTGAGTCCACATTGTATCATTTATGAAATATTAAGCTTTTCAGGTCCAGTGAAAGCTCATTGGGCAGCTAAATGAAAACAAATCTGCAAAACAGGAGTTTTATGCTAGAGATAAACAGGCAAGTTACATGTTATGAAGGGGGGGAAGTTTGAGAGAACACCATTTTCATTGTTGAAACAGAAGCTTACCATGCAAATTACCCTCACAATTTTTATGGCATATATTATTATGGAATTGATTGGTAACTAAATCAGATCTTTGCTACCTAAAGGCTTTTTAATCTCCTGATTTCATTTCATTGATATGAAGAAGCAAAATAAAGGTAATTTGGTTTATGAAGTGATTTGAGCTGACTTGTTCTCTCTGGGGTTGTTTTTTTGTTTCGTTTTTGTTTTTTTTTTTTTTTGGGGGGGGGGGGGTTGGAAATGAAGCGAGCCCGGAGAACGAGGATGTGAAGTGACCTGTGGCTGGGGCTTTTATTTTTCCTTCTCCTGCTGGTGAGTCCACATGCTGGCATACATTATACAATCGGTTTGTTGTTCCCAGTCAAATTGTTTAACTCTAGGCCACACAGTACCACAAACTTTAAAGCTCTCCCGCAATGCGGATAATACATTTTTTCCTCCTCTTTCCCCTGCTTGCATTGTGAGTAGACTTTCCCTTGCAGTTTCCCCAGGTACAGTATTACACTCAGGAAACTACTAGATATGTTTATGTAAGTGTACAGAGTTCCACTGTGCTAGCAGAAGGTGAAATCAGAAATAGTCATCTGTTGGTTTATGCCCCAGTATTAATTGAGCGGAGGTTTGATAATCTCTGTGGTTCAAGGGGCTGGAATAGCAAAAGTTTTAAAAATCAGTCAGTTTATTGACAAATTTGAAGATATGTAGGACTGGCTGACAAAATGGGTGAGTGGGATGGGGTAGTCTGCCCCCGTAAGGGTAATGGTGCTTAACAGTCAGCTCCATCACCTGGCATGGCCCTCAAAGATTTTTGGGAGGTTCTGATGTATGAGAAGGCCTTGAAAATAAGAGGCTCAGGTGGAGGTAGTGGTCCCAGGATTAGGTAGTGTTTGGGAGAAAATCAGTTTGTTTCTTTAAGATCCTGAGTCCAAGAGCTTGCAGAAAGAGCAGGGCAAAGCTCTCTTCTCACCTGACCAGCTGGGGATGAGCTGGGAGAAGGAAACTAGTGTTATCCCAGCATTTGACATTCCTGCATGTACTCTATAACTTGACAGTACTGCAGTCAGCCATTTTCTATGGTCAGCCACTGCCAGCTGAAAACCAAACATCACATAGCTAGGAAAATCTTAGACCTTTGTGAGGCAAGGTCAGACAACCGAATACTCGAGATTTGTTAATCAGAATGGGAGGATGGGACAAAGTTATGGAAGAGTGCATGAATAGCAACCTTGGTTTTAGGTGACCCTGACACATTGTCATTATGGCTAGAAATACTAGAAACTTGAGATGATGAGTAGTTTGTTGAAATCAGGAGAATTGGTGACCCAGTACATGTTGTTCTGCTGAACCAATAGGAGTCCCTATAGATTATATGCTTTCTTAGATTGAGCTATTAAAATTATGTAAAAGTAAGTACCTCGGAGCAGTTCCAGGAAGCTTTCCTTCAGGCAAGCAGCTGACATCTAAATTCCCCATCAGCTGGACAGAAAGAGGACCCCGGAAGCCCAGCTGGTGATCACTCAAAACTATCTCAGACTGTGGGTAACTATATCTGGGATGTCCTAAACCTGTTGGGTATGTGTGTGCATGCTTCACATCTAATAAACAGTAGTTTTAGATAAGAGCACTCTTGCTTGTGTCAATCATTTATCAGACAGAAGCGCAGTGTTCCCATTGATTTATTCCTGACATCGCCTGGAGAGAAACAGTTACATTACCACTGCTTTGGGATCTGCAAAACCCCGGGTAATACGAACATATGCCACCTGCTCCCTCATAGCAGGGCAGACCCCAAGATAAGACTGTCAGCCAAACCCTCTGAGCCAGAGGACTAACTGGGGAAGGGGGCCAGATGAAGGAGAAGCTTGCTAAGGCTTTACAGCTGGCCTGAGTTGCAACCCAGCTCCAGAGAGCACAGCTGGGGACTCTTGGCTTAGGCTATGCCTAGACTATAATTGGGCAATGTGACTGTAGCTAGTGTAGGCACACCTGAACTTCTTTGATCTAGCTAGCTCAAGGCTAACTATCTTGAGTAACAATAGCAGTGTGGCTGCTGCAAGGGGGATCGTGTGGGCTAGCTGCTTGAATATCTACCTGGGGTCCTGGTCAGGGTTGTAATTGGGAGGCTAGCCCAAACTGCTGCTGAAGTTACACTGCTATTGTTCCTCTGGCCAGATCGGAGCTAGCTTGGGTATGCCTACATGTGCTGTAATCACATCTCCTGATTCTAGTGTAGACATACCCTTAGGGAGAGACGGAGGGGCTGCCTACATTACAACCCAGTTCCAGGAAGAAGAGCTGAGGACTCCTGTCTTAAGAGAGAATGGTCATTTAAAGTACAACCCCAGATCCAGAAGATGGGGTGGTGGAAGACTCCTGAACAGAGGTCAGAAAGGTTCCATTGATTGTTGCATGGGCCCAACAGGAGGATGAACTGAAGGGACTAATGAGGTGAGTTGCACTTTGTAGAACAACATAATGAATCAGACCCCACAAAAGGGCGACGTGTTTCGAACCGATCTAGTCTGTAATTGAAAGAACCTGAGGGGGCACTGAATGCAATATAGCTGCACAGCCATGAGAGGGCATGTGGGAAGGCAGCACCTCATGAGCATGAGATTCTAACTAACGGAATGGAATGGTCTGACTTTTGGTCAGTGCTGTTTTGAGTGGTTTGCTCCCTACTAAGCATTACAGGGTCAAGAATGAGTTTGAAGTAAATACTCTGTGGTCTTCTTTAAATTAAGAGCAACATCTATGGTGTTTGAGATTACAAAGTTGATTTATACCAGTATACAATGTGGTGATCTTTCATGGTACAGCCAAGATAATATAGAGCTATTCTTCTCTATTTTGCCTAATGTTTTTCACTTCATTTAGTGATATCCATGCTGGTGAGGAAGGTTTCAAGGCTGCCAGTCCTGAATCACAATCTATGCAGGACAAATCCAGCACAGTCTGTGACATTCCTCTTTCCCTCTCTCGGTGCTGTGATCTGATGGATTGTCCTTGGGTGTAGCACTCAGGAATAGAGCTTGCTGGGAAAGGGACTTCTAGTTCCATGAAAAAAAAAGTTGAAGGGGGGATTTTTCATCCTAAATCAGGGCAAAAATCCAAATACTAAAAATATATCCTGGAACTAGGAGGCTGCAATAATTTTTTTTCAGAAACACCAAAATGTTCACACTGTGGAACACTGGTGTTTCTGAAACAAAATATGTTCCCTAGCTTCCTTGGAATCTAGAACCCCGTGGAAGCCCTGTTCTGCTGCAACCTGTGGGTTCCTGTCAGAAACCAATCTGACTTCTGTCAAAATATCAAAATCAACACATTCCCATGGAAAGCTTTTATTTAGACTAATCTGGATTATTCCAATGGAAAAATCTTCCATTGGAAAAATTCCAACCAGCTTTACTCAAGAGACATGGGTTCTGATTTTGACTCATCCGGGACATTCTGTGTTAAATTGGGTAAATCACTTGGCTTCATGGAGAGCTGCTAATGCTTAGTAGGTCTGGAAAATAAGATTTGTTTCATTTGAGTGCCAAATGAATCCATATTTAGGCAACTAAATTTGTCTCAGGGAAATATTCAAACCTCGTTAACCAGAAATAACTTTGTATCAGTCACTGAAAGGGGTATTCTTCTTAATGCACTGCTGTTTCTGAAGTTCTTCAAGATCCTCAAATGGAAGTTTTAGTAACTCAAGCCCCAGAATTGTGAGTTATTACTATTTAAGTATTGCCCAAGCATCAAGGCTGTTTTAGAAAAGATGGAACAGAGGGCTGAGAGAATAAATACTCAAGGTATAATGGCTAGATTTCTTCAATAGTCTGCGAAAACTGATTTACTGCAGTTTTTCCCCCAAAGTACCCTGCTGGTGCAGCTAAAGACACAGCCTCCTTTTCCATGCCTGTGAAATAATTACAAATTAATATCAAACATTTAAGGTATGATATGATGTTGCCATAGTAAAATAGGGAACTTAATGGAGTTGAATATTTCCCTTTATAAAATGAGGTTTATAAAAGGAATGTCAAGTATGAGCGATACAGCTTTGGGTAAAATATTGTAAACTTCAGTGACAGGGTTTATCTCCTAGGCAATCCTGTTAGGGAAAGAAAGGGATTGTGTATATTTTGATTTATTTTAGTTAGGCTGATATTTGTAATCAAGCATGCTTATGCTTTCAGCTTAGTGTTATATATCTAAGCTGAAAGAGGCAGTAAATAAATGGAACTGAAACTAAATAGTGAGTTTTTATAACTCTTGCCACAGAATGGCATAATTGGAAATGTAACAGTTTGGATGATAATGCACAGACTTAGCTTAGCCATACATACCGTTGTTGTTGTTGTTAAAACAAAGAGAACAGAAATAGAAGATTTATACAGCTGTCTCAGCCTGCTTGAGCACAACGGTTTAGAAGTGACTTTGCATTGTACTATGGACTGTTAAAACAAGTTTTGGGAGCATCAAGGAATGGAGGGATGTTGTATAGATATGAATTTTAAACTGGACATTTTGGCAATTGGAGGAGCGTTGATGGAGAAAAAGTAACTTGAGCAAGCATAACTGCAAAGTTGGCCAAGGGATGCATTGCAAATGGGCCCACAGAACGCTTGCAGAGATCAGCTGGTTTGCTCTGGTCAGCAACTTGTGTTCAAGGTATGTCCCAGGATGGTTATACCAACAGTTATGACCTAACTTGTCTCTCACAAGGTGGTGTGGAAAAAATGTGTTGCACAAAGAAATTGGGGGAAAAAATTAGATGGTGAGAGGACAACTCTCATGTTGGTTGGACACTTCAAATCTTTGGCAGAAATACGGGTCACCATATGATTGGTCCAGGACAGCATCTCCAGGAAAAGGTACCAAGTTGAACCACCCAGCAGAAATGGGTCTGTCTCCTTCAGGATATTGCTTTCTGGAAGGTGAAGACAAGTTGAGGGGAGAAGACTGAGATCCTGGGTTGGCCATGTGGGAGTCCTTCTGGTGACATGAAATACCTATCTTGGAGGGGCACCTTTATCTGCCTTTTCTATTTTTCAGCAATTTGGGTTTCCCATTAGTGCATCAGGGAAAAAAAAAACTAGTGATGTCCATTCTCTGTTCCACCTGTGTTTACAGTGTCAGCTCCTTCAGTAAACGATAACTGAGCCGAAAACTGTCAGCTTAGCAGATCTTTTGATAAGTAACACAGAGACTTTCTCTTGGGTGACAATGCAAATCAGTCAAGTTAGGTATTAAGGAAGTGTGTATGTGTTTTAAAGAGTCCGAGTTACAGTATGCCCTTCTTTTGTAACAGGTTCTAATCCAAATACATTTGAGACTGAACAAGTTACTGTTAAGATTGTAGGCCGCTTCTTATTTGTCTACCATAGTTAATGGTTTCATACTACCTATTGTACTGGGGAGTGCAGCCATAAGACAGAGTACAAGCCTCTTGAACTGTACTGTGTCTATACATCATAAATGTAGGAGTTTATATGAAATAGTTGGGAGTGTTAATCGGATCCTGGGGCTAATATAATTCATTGGGAAATAAATTAAAGGGATTGAGTATAGAGCCATTAGGGACAAGTCCTTGGTGAACTGGCATGTAAGTAACTGACAGAATTGCCTCATGCTTTAGTTTTGATGGTCGTTTCCCTCCCTCTTGTGTTAGCAACACTGGAGTTTGATAACCTGTTGGCACAAGTGAGGCTTTATTCTAAGAGACTCCTAAGGTATGTCTACAGTGCAATTAAAAACCCACTGCTGGCCCATGGCAGCTGACTTGGGCTTGTGGGGCTCAGACTACTGGCTGTTTAATTGCAGTGTAGACATTCCGGCTAGGGATGGAGCCCAGGCTCTAGGACCCTGCGACAGATGAGGGTTCCAGAGCACAGGCGGCAGCCCAAGCCCAGACATCTACACCACAATTAAACAGCCCCACAAGCCCGAGTTAGCTGGCATGAGCTGGCCATGGGTGTCTAATTGCAGTGTAGACATGACCTTAGTTGAAAATCTAAACAAAGTCACCATCCCAGGATAAGAATTGAATGCTATGTTCCATTTTTGGTTGTGTGATTTGTTTCTGAAAATGTAAATCGTCATAGCTAACTATATTCTAGCTCATGTAACCAAATTATAGGTCTAGTACTATTTTTGTCATCTGATATATTAGTTGCTGTTTAGGATTATTAATAAAACCCTGTAAAACTGAATTCAACTCAAGTCCTTTTCAATTAAGCAATCAAAATTAAAAGAACATGAAGAAAGGTGGTATGGATAATCAATTAAGCAGTTGCTTAACTAAAGTTTGTTTTACAGCCTATCTTTCTTACAAAGTGCAAAAAATGTATTAACATGTTTCTTATTCTTTTTCTCCCTTTTTAAGGTAATATTTCTTAATTTATGTGATAGTTCAATATCATCCAGAAGACAACATTTAAAATGCAATGTAGTAGTCAGTTACATAACATGAGAATTTCTGTCTCCATTAAAAGTGTATCGCCAGTAATTTTGGCATTAGAGTTGCAAAAGATCCAAACAGGAAAAAAATCAGCTATATATTTAAATCATGATAGATAACTTGCAACTAATATATAGAAATATGTAAGTAGATAGTGTATTAATATTCAGTTTCAATATGGTTTTAGCTATTTGTTTACATTCTATATTGCTTAAATATTTATTTATATATCACAAACAATTGTTTCTGTAGTAATAGCGTCCATTCATGCCGGGCAAACCCCAGAGTTCTGGAGTTTCATTTCATTTCAGATATGCTCAAAAAATTTCAGAGTTTACCTGACCCTCTTGAGTATGAATGATCAGGCATATAAAAACCTCACCAGAACAATCTTTCCTCTGGAAATGGCATTATTTTTTCTGCTTTTGGAAATGCTGCAAGACAACTTTTTTGCTCAATATGTTGACACTTGTGCCTTTTGTCGTGCGATCACCAGGGGGAGGAGAAGTATGTAAAATTAGTGGGGAAAAGAGGTAACTAATCACCGTGACCCTTATGGACAAATCTGATTGCATTCAATAGGGATTAAAGCCCTAATTCAGAAAAACACTTAATCAGGTGGTTACCTTTAAGCACGTGCTTTAAATTAATCCCACATGCTAAAGCAATTTGCTGAATCAGGGACTCAAGCCAATAGGACTCTGTACATTATATGACATTACTTGGCAAATTTAATAGAGAATGAGAACTTCCTGTAATGAATCTATAGAATTTAACAGACCATTATATCCCTGCAATAGAATTCAGTCCAGTCCAGCAGCTTTAAAATTCCAACTTCCTTGAAAGATAGAAGGGCCTTTATTTTATAGGTACTTAATGTAATTTACTATGTAGGGCAGAAAATTCCCTGCAGGAAGTTTAAGATTAAAGATGGTTAGGAACCATTAGGAAAGGGATAGATAATAAGATTGATATTTTCTATCTAAATCTATGCCCACACCTTGAATACTGTGTGCAGTTCTGGTCACCCCATCTCACGAAAGGTATATTAGAACAGGAAAAGGAACAGAGAATGGCAACAAAAATAATTAGAGGTATGAAACAACTTCTATATGAGGAGAGATTAAAAAGACTGGTCAGTTTAGAAAAGAGACGACTAAGGGGAGATATGACAGTGGTCTATAAAATCATAAATGGTGTGGAGAATGTAAATAGGGAAGTGTTATTTACCCCGTCACATAATACAAGAACCAGGGATCACCCAAGGAAACTAATAGGCAGCATGTTTTAAACAAACATAAGGAAGTACTTCACACAACACACTGTCAAGTTGCCTGTGTTGTCAGGGGAATGTTGTGAAGGCCAAAAGTATAACTGAGTTAAAAAAAGAATTAGCTAAATTCATGGTAATGGAGGGTAGGTCCATTAATGGCTATTAGCCGAGATGGTCAGGGAAACAACCCCATGCTTCAGGTGTCCCTAAACATCTTATGCCAGAAGCTGGGACTCGACGGCACTTTTTAATTGCCCTGTTCTGTTCATTCCCTCCTGAAGCGTCTGGCACCAGCCACTGTCAGAGACAGGATACTGGGCTAGATGGACCATTGGGCCACCCCAGTAAGGCTCTTCTTATGTTCTATCATTGTAGGTAGATTTCCATTTAGGTCATCAGAACTGAACGTCATTCTAACTGCTAAAACTCTGGGCTAGAGCCTCAGCTGGTGCCAACTGGCATTTGCTTCAATGGAGCTACGTTGAATTGCACCAGCTGAGGATCTGGCACTTTCTCTTCCAGTTAAGAGTACTATCTTGTAAATGTCCAGGGCATTTTACTTTTAATTCAATAGCATGCTGTAATAGAAATTTCATCAGACTAGAAATAGAATCCACACAGCAAAGTGCGGATTATTGTTTGACAATAGCACAAATAATTCAGGTTATGATTTATGATTAGAGACTTGAGAAGTTGATGTCCAGGATGTGGGCTGCATAAAGTGCTTTTCTATGTTGTTGGAGGCTTATGTCACAGAGTCTATAGAGTCAAGAAAGGTGCATAGGGTAGTGTTGTTATTATTAATACATATTATTTATGGAGTACTGTCAGTGTGCTTGGGGCTTAACGCACATAAGAGAAGACAGGTCCGTCCCTTAAGGAGCAGATGGCCTGATTAGAGACAGTGCTGGAACAGGCATTCCAAAGAGAGGAAATAGGTCCTCTCCCTTCTTCCTTCCTAAGATGAGAAGAAAGTTACTCAGAGTTGAACCTGTGATGAGGCCAAAGACAGGAGTTGGATAGAGGAGTGGGGCTTGCAGTAAGATTATGTCACCACAGATGAGGAAATAGAGGAGGCAGAGGAATGGGTGGAGATAATGCTGTCTAGTGATAGGTTCTCCATAATGTTACTGATGAGCCTGCTATGATCTGTATCTGACGGGGAAGGGTGTGGTTTCCTGGTTAGCTTGTAGATGAACTAAGGGTACGTCTTCACTACCCGCCGAATCGGCGGGTAGTAATCAATCTATTGGGGTTCGATTTATCGCATCTCGTCTAGACGGGATAAATCGATCCCCGAACGCGTTCCCCGTCAACTCCGGAATTCCACCAGAGCAAGAGGCGGAAACGGAGTTGACGGGAGAGCCGCAGCCATTGATCCCACGCCGTGAGGACGCGAGGTAAGTCGATCTAAGGTATGTCGACTTCAGCTACGCTATTCTCGTAGCTGAAGTTGCGTATCTTAG
>NW_020664417.1:94037942-94085326 GCF_002925995.2 Terrapene triunguis | reverse complement strand
CCCCCCCCCCCCCCAGTGTAGACCAGTCCTAAATCTCTGGAGATTGGTGCTGTATAGGAGCAAGTAGAAACTTCAGCTGAGCCCGATGAAAGGAGATGCAGGGCAAAATGTTACCTGCATATCAGTGGCACTGAAGCTCATACTGCTGTAATCCCAGGGTTTGTCTACATGGGGAAATTATTCCCGAGTAAAGTAAAGCACTATGGCTCTTCTGAAATAACTCCTAGTGTGGACATAAATCTGGAATAGCAATGAAGGAATAGTTATTACAAAATAGCTATGCCAGTCAATTTTCCTATGTAGACAAGCCCATCCAGTTGTATAAATGGCATCTTGAGAATAACCGTATTAAGGGCCACCAGAAGATCCAATTCTGTTAGCATGGATATGACTCCTATCCATCATCATGAGGAGAGTGTCAGTCACTTAGTAGAACTCTACTCCTATGCCATAACCAGCTCTGAGGAGCTTGGCTGACTGGGATTCCCCACCCACTAAAAGAGTAGATGCTGCTAGATTTTACTGCATATTGAGAGAGAAGATGGACCACAGCATGTTTGAGGGTGATTGCAAGCTTCTTTTCACAAGACCCAGAGGAAGCCAGCAAAGTATTTTAAATAATTCACATGCCAAAATTCATCCAGACAGCTTACAGTCAATAAAGCTGCTAGCTCTTTACATTACTCTGACTGAGCCTTTAGTGTATTAATTCAAAGCTCTCGGAAGCCAAAGACACCCCAGGATCCAATGGCTGAGGTGGAAATGTGAGACACCATATGGGACTAAGTCCCAAGAAGGAGGACATAATAAAATTCATAGTGTGGAAAGTTTAAATGAGAAGGATCAATTTCTTTAGCATAAATAACGTGTTCTCTACCCTACATTTCATGATCCTATGTTTCTAATGTGAATAATTCAAATAGAGCAAGTCTGATTATACCAGGTCTGTGTGGGATGGAAGATAAATTTAGGACTGTAATGAGGGACAGTCAAGTTTTTATGTGCCCAGTATTTCAGCTGTTAAAAATGTTTTCTCACTACTGAAAAAGAAGAGCTTGCAAAATGTTTTCCAACCAGCTCAGTTGCCCTGTTAATTTGGCACTTCCTTTTTTTTACTTTTAAGGACATTGTGGAATATTTTTTTTAAAATGTGAAAATAACATATAAGCCTTTTAGTATTGTCCAGAACTGTTTCTATGTACTATAACACCAGAATAATGAAATCTGGCTCTGATCTTGTACCAGCTCAGGGAAACAAAGGACACATGGTAACGCTTTGTTAGCACATTTTAAAAACAGTTAACTCTGCTTTGAGTTAAGACTAATATCTTGTTACTGTCTAATATAGTGTGTTTCAGTTTTATTTCACTGACATGTAGTGAAAAAACGTTCTGGCTAATTCAAATGGAGCAGAAGAGTGCTGCATAAAAACCTCTTTGAAGTCTGTCAGTGCCATTCCTTAACCAACTGGAAAGCTTTGCTGATCTATGGAGTGCAGAAATACAAGAATTGAAAAAGTGGATCAGAGCTAAAGGACATTTTATTCCATTTTATATAGGTTTGTATATGGTGCTTATCACCATACTATCTGAGTGCCTTCTTTCCAGTAGTGCATTAAGCAACATGACTACACATCTGTCACATGTCCATCTCTTTCAAAATCCTATCTCTGACAATGGGGGGCAGACACTTCAGAGGAAGGAACAAGAATCCCATAGCAGGCAGATATAGGATAATCGGCCCCCTACATAATAGGCTTTATCCTAATCTCTAATACTTGGAGATTGGTTTAAACTCTGAAACATGAGATTTAATAACATTTAAAAAATGGTGTTGGCAATTATTGCTATAACTCTGGATATTTGTGCTAGCCATATAATGTCCAATCACTTTTTTACACTTGTTAAATTCTTGGCCTCCACAACTTCCTGCGGCAATTTTTTTTTTTTTTCAATTTTGAATTTCCCACTTTTTCAATTTCATTGAATATCCATTTGTTCTTGCTTCACTTTCCATGGGCTGAATCTATTGCGTTCATACTGCTCCCAAGGAAAAGAGGGTTAACTCTGTTCAGGTCACTGCCAAACTGAGTTTCCATTTCCAAACCATTATCGTCCCCCTTTTTTGTGCTGTTTTGTTATGATGATTCAATATCACTCCAACACTAGAGTGGCAGCTGCATTTCCCATCTGCTGATAATGTTACCTGGGGTTATCGAAGTCTGACACTCTAACTAATCTGTGTTTTCCAGGCCTCTTCAGGAATTAAATCAATGGGGGACACAGCTCCTTCGTCTGATAAATGATTGGCACAAACAAGAGTGCTTTCACTCAAACCTCCTAGCTCTTAGACATCCTCCGTGAACTGTTCCAAATTGCGCGCACTCAACTAATCTTTTATAAATTACTCAAAAGAAAGCACATAACTTATATTAACCTCTAAAAGGCTAACAATTTCCCTAGCAACAGCAAAAAACTCATGCTACTTATGAGCAAAGCAACTCCTAGCCATAATAGTAAGACACAGATCCAAGGTGAGTTATCCACGCTTTTTTTTTATTCTAATAAATCTGTACAAAGCTGCAGCTGTTCGTCTGCTCTGCGTAGACAAAGGCCAAATTATTTCTAACTATGTGGTGGTCTTGTTTTCAACTAGTGGCCACAGTTATGTCAAGTCCAGGTTACATCAAGTCCAGTTCTCTCATAACAATAACACTGTATATAAATTACCTATCTCTGCCAAATACACAGCCGTCTCTGGTAGCAGATCTGGCATATTTAAGGATATATTTAAATTTCCGCCAGATGTTGTGGAATTGTTAAGCCTCTTCCAGAGGGAGCAAGGGCTGCTCTGATGCTGCTGCCAAACCTGCAGTCGAAAGAGAGGACCCTAGTTCAGGCTACGAGGGACTGGTTGAAATGCTAGTTTAATGGCTACTGCTCACACTCTGCTATATGGGGTGGAACATGAATTGTTCTGTGCTAATTGAGAACCCCGGAGGGAAAACTTAAGGTTTGAAGGAATTGGGACACCTCCTCTAGTATGAAGGGTCTACATACTCTACACATTCCTCTCTCATGTTCCTCAGGAGGTCTTCATCCACAGCTTCCCAGGCTCCTTCCACAAACACACCTAGTGGTTCTGGGTATTTTTGCTATTGTCCCAACCCTCGTAGAATTGTATTCCCTGTCCCCTCACCTCACAAGCTGGAACAGAAGTATGGGGTAGGTGCACACTGAACCTTAAGTCTTGCATGCAGGGATCCTATTTGCATGTGGTAGGGACAGGGGGCAGATTTGTTTGAACTTGCCCTGAGAGGCTCCTAGAAAATTCCTAGAATCAGAAGAAGATGTATGTCAAGGATCCTATCCTCAAAGCCACCCTGAAGCTCCAGTGTCAATGCAACATGCTGCCAGGTGGAGTAGGTGCAAAATTTAAATCTTCAGCTGATAGAAGGTGGGAGGGCTCAGAAGAAGCATGCTCAGCTCTTGGCAAGTGGGACCAGGGGAAGAATCACTTCCCTAATTGCTCCTTCTGTTGGAATGACTGAGTGCATCTGATGGGCTGTAAAATCAATGTATATCCAACCCCTCTCATTGTGTTAGGCCATGACACCCTTGGCATTACCATCTTCCTCACCTGAAGGATGATTACCTTAATGAGGGATATGGGGCGTGCCTTAAGGCCAAAGGATATTATAGATTGACATAGACAATGCAACATTCCAAACTAACTTTTCTCAGAAATGTTGTGAGATGAGCAATGTATTGTGTGGTGGGGCTGGTCAGAGTAACTGTGCCCAATGAAAGGATATATATATATATATTTTTTTTTGGAAGAGGGGAAAGGAATGTTAAATTCTATTAAATCCAAAACATAATCCTGTGACTGGATGACACAAAATAACTGCTTGGATGGAATGGCTTGGTGGAGTCAAGTTAGAAATAAGGCCTGCTAGTGCCAGGAGAGTGAGTCAACCCTTCATCTTTTTGAGTAAAAGCGACCTTATGCAGTGTACTGTGTTTAGTTAATGATCTTTAACAATTGCCATGGTATGACTTTTTTTATTTTCCCCAGGAGTGTTGAGCACCAACAGCACCACTGAGTCAAAGGCCCTGGGACAGGAAATATCCCATGCCACCTCACATGTTGAGGTTTACCCTAGAATTGTCATAAGTAGTAGTAGAACAGAAGCACTTACGGGACTCAGTCAAGATCAGAGCCCCATTGGGGTAGGCACTGTGCAAACAGAGACATGTCTAAAATTCCATTATCCACACTGCAGTGCACTGTTTCTGACAGTGCGTAGGGTGAGATGGCTTCCTTTCAGCAATGTGTAGGTGATGCCAAATCCTAGCATGACAATGACACTGAGCACCCTCAGTTCCTGCTGAATTTGACAGGCGTTGAGAAGTTCTGCAGAGGACACTTGGCACCATGCATGATCGAGCTCATGGTATGTAAATGTGCCAGAAGCATCATATGAATATTACAGGCCTGACTTTCAGAGGTGCTGAGCACTCATATCTCCCATTTACATTAGTAGAAGTCATAAATGTTCTGAATATGAGGCTCGAGATATATTATTGGTGCATGGAAAACTGGCACCATAGTTGTTAGCTTCTTTTCTTGCACCTTCCCCTTTGGAACACAATAAATAGGAGTTTTGCCACTGGGAGCTGAAAAGGGATCTTTGTCCTTAGCTCTTGGTGTTGACCACTGGTATAAGAACTCACTTTCCCCTATTGTCCTAATATTGTCTACAAAAATAATTATTTCCCTGGTATGATGCGTTACATGCTCTCTCAACTTTCATCTTTGGAATAGCTCCTACTTGTTTTTAATTCAGATGGATATTCTGTACTGTGCATCTCTCCTAAACCTCCCCTGCTTGTTAGCTGATCTCACTTTGTGTTCAGTCTTTCCAACGATTCCTTTCTGCTTCCTGAGAAGAAACCTTCATTTGTAGAGGAGTTACTGAGACACTGGGGCTTTGTATTTAATTAGCCAGGGGATATTTTGAAGAGGATATGTTTCACTAGTGATGTTGATCTTTACATTGTCTTAGCATTGAGGGTTTTCAACTGGATCGTTCAGATGTTTCCAAATGAGTTTCTCTATTTTGATGGTTGGTATTTTTTCTCCCTAAAGAGAAGGGAAAAAAGGCTGGCTTCAAAGCATGTTACAGCAAATGCTAAGCAACACTGCATTATCTCCCCCGAGTTGCTTTTCATGCAAAGCAAGGCTAATGATAAGAACCGTAATTTGGCAGCCTGTAATAGCAGTCTAAAATACCTGGATTGAAATAATGACTAGTAGAATTGAGTGAATCATGCCTTTCTTTGCCACAGATAGGTTACTATGTAACTTAACAACTTACATGCACTTAAAGAAATCTGGCACATCATAAAAAGAGAAATATTGATGAGATAGGAAACAAGGGATGCCTGGAAGCCTTTTGACTAGAGTTGAGTTTGACTCCTGCCTACATGTTAATGGATATCAGTGTTTAATATCCACCAGCCTCTTCAAGTTGCAGGTATTCTGGGCAACTCATTTCAATTACTCTCCTATTAAAATCAGAAAGATCCCTTTCCCGCCTCCCATCTGTGAATAAGTAAATGAATTAAGTCATCTTAAATTAATATCAAATATTTATATGATGTACCAGCTACAGTAGAAAAATAGGGAACTTAATGGAATATAATATTGTAACTAAACTAAAATATGTATAAAAGATCCCATCTCATCCAATCCTTTTTGCTGGATAGAAATAGTTACTGCAGAATGGTGCAAAGTCAAGCCTATAGCTTGAACTCTATAGCCATACTTATTTGTAAGGAACAACCTCCTTTTTATCCTATACTTGACTCTTGAGGCACCCAATTCCCATCTGTTTATAATGGGATTTGAGAACCTAACTCTCTTCAGTGCCTTTGAAAATCCCAGGCCAAATATGACCGAGAAGAGAAATGGCTTTACATTGTTTCTGCTCCTTTTATATTCTTCCTTTAAAGTGTTACATGGCTAGGGATGCATTTCTGTTGATGCCTTGGCTTCTTCCGTGCAGTATTATGAGATCTCACCATAAAATGGAACATATGTGGTTTTATAGATCACCTGACAGCATCTAGTAGTTGTCTAATGTTAGTCTTGTGCGGAAGCACAGCTAATAAAACGGTATCAAAGCTATGCCTATATGGACATGGATTTACCCTCTCTGAGGCTGTATGTGTCCACAAAAGTTTAGTAAAGCAATACATTATATACTGAGGCTCTGATTCTGGTTTCATGCCTGAGTGAATCTGGGGTACCTCTATTTACTTCAGTGGAGTTACTCCAGGTTTACACTGGAGTAACTGAGATCAGAATCTGGTACTAAGTGATCTTATTCTGATCTCACCTACATTGAAGTAAATAGATTAATAGATTCGAAGAACAAAAGTGACGTGTGTCAGTGATGGAGACTCCATTATGCCCGTTGGTAAATTGTTCCACTGGTTAATTACACTCACTGTAAAGCTTCCAAACAGCCTTCATCATTTTCTTTGTAAGGAGAGGGGTTGTTGTGAGACTATCAAAGAAACTAAAGATGCGAGAGACCTATTAGAGGATCCAGCCAATACACAATTGTCCCTTGTTCCACATGTCTATTTGGGCCTGACTCACCAATGCATTACCCCAGCGTCATGCTGTTGTAATTCTATTGAAAGTAATGGGACTATACTGGTGTAAAATTGGAGTAACAGGATGATGATGATTCTAGTCTGATTTTGTTCCCTTCCTCTCTTTCAGCAGTACCCTGTTTTGTTGCTGTTTATTCAAATATGCAAAATTATGTATCTGGATGTAAGCAACAGCTAACCCCAGCACAGAGTTACAGAACCACTTATCCTACAAAAGCAGTCTCTTCTACCTCTTGTGGGTTGGGTGGGGGTTTGATGTCTAACAATTTGGTCTAATGGCAACATCATAAATCTCCAATCCAACCATTCTTGGAGAAAGTTGCCTCCATTTTCAATAATGCACAGGGCTCTACATTTACTATATAGGCATAGAGGTTGCATAGTTGGTTTGCTTTTTTGAGGTGGGGTGTTTAAAGGACCTAGCAATTCTCCTGCTTAAGGAGTCTGGGCTGGCTTAGGTCTTCATTCCACTCCTAAGCAGAGGGCAGCTCTGGAGGAAGAGAGATTATAGATTTAAGCAGCCTCCTGAGCCCTGAAGTGCAGTGCAAAACTGGGGCACATAATTAGGAAGACACAGTGGAGAAGAAACTGAGAGAGTAGAAAAGCAGGTACAAGGGGAAAGGTGGAGGGGAAAAAAACAGAAATGAATAGCTTAATCTTATGGAGGGCGTTATATTCCAGTTTCCTCTGGTTGCTGAGCAAATAACTTATCACTCATATTTAACTTAGTAGCTCAAAGAAACTCAGACATAAAACTCCCTCCCAACTTCTGAATTTCCTCTTAGCTCCTCCCCCAACACCATTTATAAGAGACAAATAAAAGTAAAGGTCTTCAAAAGGGGAGCATCTCCTTGATGAGGCCTGCACAAAGTGATGGCACATTATATCCCACTTCCTAAGGTTCATGGTTGCCAAAGTCTCTCACAAGCAAGGATCATAGCAAATGGGCTGCAAGACTTTTCCCCTTATAACTTCCCCACTAGCGGCAGCCCTTGTCTCAAGTGGCCACCATCATTTTAACTGTTCCGTCTAGACCTGCTTAACTGTAGTGAGCATTTGTGTCTCTGCCAAGCCTCCCATCGTTAACGACTGCTTTATGCCATAGTCTACCTCAAATGTGATCATTACCTCACATTCCGTTCCTACTTTATAGGTTTGCTGCCTGGCATTTGGATCTGAATTTGTAACTTTATTTTCATACTTTTCTCTTTTTCTCTGCTCCAAATAAAACACTTCAACATGTTTTCTGTCTCTGCAAGGTGCTATGTACCATAAACTTAAATTAGCGTTCGCCACATATCCAACACCGCCGTTTAATTGGTTTTCTGCTCTATTCATCTCTCTCGAGCACACACATGTACACTCGTGTATGTTTCCCTTCCCTCTCCTACTCAGGATGCGGACGGAACATGAGAAATCAAAGTCAGCAGTAAGGCCACGGCTGTTTGAACCAGCGTGCACTGTACCGACTGCTTTATTGATTGGCGGCAACTTCCTGGGAGGTAACAACTCATCAGCTGCAGTGTATGTTCTTCTTAAGTCAGTTCTGCGCTGTGTGGTGCAGGCAGTCTCTCTACTCAGCTTAGTACCATGTGCTGTGTTCTCATTTCTGAGTGTCAGCAGTTTTGTTTTAACTGAATTCTGGGGGGGGAGGGGGGAGTAGCTGCTTCTGCAGGCAGTTCATGAGAAACAAGAAGAGTTAAAACCTGTTTTCTTTCTATCTATTGTAGGTACGTGGCCCCATTGTCATAGTATTTGAGCACCTCTCCATCTTGAATGTACTCTCAGTCCTCCCCTATAATTTAATTAAGAAGATACAGATGCTGTTGCATGTTTTTTTAAGCCTTGAACAAACATTGGCAGTAAAAACCTGAAGAAGAGAGCTCTGTGGAGTTGGAAAGCTTCTCTCTTTCACCAACAGAAATTGGTCCACTAAAAGATGTTAGCTCACCCACCTTGCCTTGCTCCTATCCTAGGACCAAGGGCCATGGCAAGATACATGCTAAACATCCTTCCTCAATCACTTTGCTTTATGTTCCATCCTATCCTTGTTCTCCATCCAAATGATGTCGTTTGACTTTAAGATTTTTGTGCCAGAGACTTTGCTCCTTCCTTGTGTGCAAAATGTCAGACACACCTTTTGTGCTCTATCTAATATAATGCCAATTAGTATTAATCATTGGGATAATGAGGTATTTTGATATATTGCAGGATAGGCAGACTTTCTCCAATGGTGCTGGCTCCTGGATCCACTGCTTGCTGCTCACATGCTCTTTATAATAAATGCATCATTTTTTTTCCTCCCTAGATCTCCCTGTACTTTAAACAGGTGGGAGAGAATTTTGTTTACAGATTGGGGAAACTGAGTCACAGAGGTGCAGTGATTTGCCTAGATTTTCTCTTGGCCTGATCCAGTCCCTATTTAAATGTATTGAAAAACTGCATTTTACTTCAATGACCATTGGATCAGAGTCAATGACAGGACTAGGAATAGAATCCAGATGTCCTGTGAATAGGGTACAGGACTGATAGGTAGGCTAATTCTTGCCTCTCTGCAGACTCCGAGACAGAGGAGCCAGGAAGCCTGGCACACATGACGATAGAAGTAGCTATCCTTCCCTAGATAGCAGCTTTGGGGAAACCGCAGCGAGGCAGAAGTCAGGAGATTGCTGGGCTTAGTTTGTGATTCTAGGGGGTGTCGGTGTCCTGTGATATCCAGGAACTCAGACTAGATGATCTGGTGGTCTGTCCCAGGTCGCTCTAGTCACCACTAAGACAGCGCTTCCTCCTGGCAGTTCTGGGGATTAGCTTGGTCAGGCTGACACCCCTTCCAGTGGTTATAACCCATCAGTTTCTTCTCTGCAGCCCATTTCTCACTCTCAGGAGCCACAACATCCTCTCTGTAACTCAGCCCTCCAGCCAGGTCGCTTTTGTGGTTTCCCCTTCTGAGGGAGAGCGTACCAGGTTTCCTGCTCTCCAGCAATCTTCATTGCCTCATGTTGCCACTCCCGCAGAGTCTGGCAAGGGAACCCGGGCCCACCCTCTTCTCCGAGTTCCAGCTCAGATACCCTCTACACAGCAGCCAAGGTCCATTCCTTGCACCTTGCTGCCTTTTCTTGAGCCGCTTCCATATCTTAAAGCCTTCTCCACTCCTCAAGATTTGCCAGACTCTTCACTCCCTCCTCCCAGGGAGTAACTTTAGGTAATTTGTCTCTGCAGCCCCTCAAACACTCCCATGGAGTGGCTGCAGACTTCTCCCTGCTGCCCCTCTGCTTCCAATTTCCTGTTTTTTGTAGATGCCCCACCTGTGAGGGACAGGAGAGCTTCTCTCTAATTAGAGGCCTCTAGCATACAGCTCCCCAGTTTACAGCCTAATTAGCTGATTGTGTGATCATGGGAGACTTTAACTTCCCAGATATAGACTGGAGGACAAGTGCTAGTAATAATAATAGGGCTCAGATTTTCCTGGATATGATAACTGATGGATTCCTTCACCAACTATTTGCTGAACCAACAAGAGGGGATGCCATTTTAGATTTGGTTTTGGTGAGTAGTGAGGCCCTCATAGAAGAAATGGTTGTAAGGGACAACCTTGGTTTGAGCGATCATGTGCTAATTCAGTTCAAACTAAATGGAAGGATAAACAAAAATAGATCTGTGACTAGGGTTTTTGATTTCAAAAGGGCTAACTTAAAAAAAAATAAGGAAATTAGTTAGGGAAGTGGATTGGACTGAAGAACTTGTGGATCTAAAGATGGAGGAGGCCTAGATTTACTTC
The DNA here is from genome assembly GCF_002925995.2 of Terrapene triunguis. Classification (NCBI taxonomy): domain Eukaryota; kingdom Metazoa; phylum Chordata; order Testudines; family Emydidae; genus Terrapene; species Terrapene triunguis. The sequence goes on along the minus strand of NW_020664417.1, from coordinate 94,074,862 downwards.
AAGTCAAGATTGCAGAAACTATCAGAAGCCTGCATCCCAAGAAAGGGGAAAAAATTCATAGGCAGGAGTTGTAGACCAAGCTGGATGAGCAAGCATCTCAGAGAGGTGATTAAGAAAAAGCAGAAAGCCTACAAGGAGTGGAAGATGGGAGGGATGAGCAAGGAAAGCTACCTTATCGAGGTCAGAACATGTAGGGATAAAGTGAGAAAGGCCAAAAGCCATGTAGAGTTGGACCTTGCAAAGGGAATTAAAACCAATAGTAAAAGGTTCTATAGCCATATAAATAAGAAGAAAACACAGAAAGAAGAAGTGGGACCGCTAAACACTGAGGATGGAGTGGAGGTTAAGGATAATTTAGGCATGGCCCAATATCTAAACAAATACTTTGCCTCAGTCTTTAATGAGGCTAATGAGGAGCTTAGGGATAATGGTAGGATGACAAATGGGAATGAGGATATGGAAGTAGATATTACCACATCCGAGGTAGAAGCCAAACTCGAACAGCTTAATGGGACTAAATTGGGGGGCCCAGATAATCTTCATCCAGGAATATTAAAGGAACTGGCACATGAAATTGCAAGCCCATTAGCAAGAATTTTTAATGAATCTGTAAACTCAGGGGTTGTATCCTATGACTGGAGAATTGCTAACATAGTTCCTATTTTTAAGAAAGGAGAAAAAAATGTGATCCGGGTAACTACAGGCCTGTTAGTTTGACATCTGTAGTATGCAAGGTCTTGGGGGGGAAAAATTGAAGGAGAAAGTAAAGACGTGGTCAATGGTAATTGGGACAAAATACATGGTTTTACAAAAGATAGATCATGCCAAACCAACCTGATCTCCTTCTTTGAGAAGGTAACAGATTTTTTAGACAAAGGAACTAATTTACCTCAATTTCAGAAAGGCATTTGATACGGTTCCACATGGGGAATTATTAACTAAATCGGAAAAGATGGGGATCAATATGAACATTGAAAAGTGGATAAGGAACTGGTTAAAGGGGAGACTACAATGGGTCATACTGAAAGGTGAACTGTCAGGCTGGAAGGAGGTTACTAGTGGAGTTCCTCAGGGATCAGTTTTGGGACCAATCTTATTTAATCTTTTTATTATTGCCCTTGGCACAAAAAGTGAGAATGTGCTAATAAAGTTTGAGGATGACACGAAAATGGAAGGTATTGCCAATACAGAGAGGGACCGGGATATCCTACAGAAAGATCTGGATGACCTTGTAATCTGGAGTAATAGTAATAGGATGAAATTTAATAGTGGAAAGTACAAGGTCATGCATTTAGGGATTAAAAACAAGAATTTTTGTTATAAACTGGGGATGCATCATTTGGAAGTAACAGAGGAGGAGAAGGACCTCGAAGTAAAGATAATGTGGTCTTGGGATGCTTCAGGCGAGGTATTTCCAGGAGAGATAAGGAGGTGTTAGTACCGTTATACAAGGCACTGGTGAGACCTCAGCTGGAATATTGTGTGCAGTTCTGGTCTCCCATGTTTAAGAAGGATGAATTCTACTAGGATGATCTGAAGAATGGAAACCCTGTCTTATGAAAGGAGACTCAAAGAGCTTGGCTTGTTTAGCCTAACCAAAAGAAGGCTGAGGGGAGATATGATTGCTCTCTATAAATATATCAGAGGGATAAATACCAGGGAGGGAGAGGAATTATTTAAGCTCAGTACCAATGTGGACACAAGAACAAATGGATATAAACTGGCCATCAGGAAGTTTAGACTTGAAATTAGACAAAGGTTTCTAACCACCAGAGGAGTGAAGTTCTGGAATAGCCTTCCAAGGGGAGCAGTGGAGGCAAAAGACATATCTGGCTTCAAGACTAAGCTTGATAAGTTTACGGAGGGGATGGTATGATGGGATAGCCTAATTTTGGCAATTAATTGATCTTTGACTATTAGCAGTAAATATGTCCAATGGCCTGTGATGGGACACTAGACAGGGTGGGATCTGAGTTACTACAGAGAATTATTTCTTGGGTGTCTGGCTGGTGAGTCTTGCCCACATGCTCAGGGTTTAGCTGATCAACATATTTGGGGTTGGGAAGGAATTTTCCTTCAGGGCAAATTGGCAGAGGCCCTGGGGGGTTTTCGCCTTCCTCTGCACCGTGGGGCATGGGGTCACTTGCTGGAGGATTCTCTGCACCTTGAAGCCTTTAAACCACAAGTTGAGGACTTCAATATCTCAGACATAGGTTAGGGGTTTGTTACAGGAGTGGGTGGGTGAGATTCTATGGCCTGCGTTGTGCAGGAGGTCAGATTAGAAGATCATAATGGTCCCTTCTGATCTTAAAGTCTATGAGTCTGAGACTATGATTAGGCCCACCTGGCCTAATTCAGCACTTGTAGGGCCAGTGTGGGGAGCACACTGCATCACGTGGTCCCTTCTGGCCTTAAACACTCTGACCTTGGTAACATGGTAGTTTGCAGACAGGACTATACACGTTTGTGTAATGTAAATTATAGCCCCTTTATTTTTCATGCAGTAGTACCACTGGAGGGCTGATGAGGTCTAAGGATTGCCTACCTTTACACAGCCTGCTTGGGTTACAGGGGCCAAGGCTATTTTTGCCTGGAACTTGGTAAAGACGCAGAACTGAATGCTTAACTTTTCCAAGATAAATATTAGCACATTTATTGCTTTCCACAATGATTATGAAAAGGCTGCAAAAATTGTTTTTAATCAATCCAGTAAAAGTAATGGTGCATGATACCTATTAACTTGATAATGACTTCTAATGGCACAGAGTACATCCATACTGACTCTTATGCACTGAAGACCACATTCTTGCCTACCGAGAGAATGGACAGGACATGAAATGCTTTGCCAGAGGATGAACTCTCCCTGAGAGATGATTGCATTACTCCTGATTCCTTTGAATGGACACAAGGAACAATAGCTCAGAACAAACTCCTTTTTGTAGCAAATATAATGACCCGATGGAGCTTGTCACAGAGAGATGTTCTTTCATTTATGATAAGGGGAGTGTGCCAAAGGAATCTTCACAGTGAATATTTTGAGAGTGTCTCTTCTCCCAGTTTTGTGTGTCAATAAACATTCCTGGGCAGACTGGCAGAGAAAGGATGGTCCAGTAGTTGGGGTGATAGACTGGAATTCAGAAGTCCCATGTCCAAATCCCTGCTGTGTCACAGACTTTGTGTTATTTGGCCTCTATCTCTGCCCCAGTCGCTTTCCCATTCATTAAACAGGGCTAATAGCACTTCCCTACCTCCCAGGAGTGTTGCAAGGACAAATATGTTGAAGGTTGTGAGGTACTCAGGTATGACAGCGATGGGGGCCAAGTAAGTACCTTAGATAACTTCTCAGCTATAATTCCTGCTGTTTGGGTGTGGACAATGTTCTTGTACTAATGAGTGAGCAGACCTTTCCCTCGGCTGTACATACTGTTGCTGTAACAAAGCTATGAAGTCAGCTAAAGGAGGCCATGATGGAAGTTTGCTTTTGAAAGTATATCTTCCGGTGTGTGGGTGTAACTGGGCAGATGTCTGGTCAGAGGGGGAAACAAGTGTGTCAGCCACCATATAGAAGTAGCCTCTCATAGGAGCTTAAGAGTCACAGTAAATGGATGGATTCTAGCATGTAACCCATGAATTGTATCTTCTGCTAATTCACAGGATTCACCTTCATTGCTAAGGCCTAGATTGTGCCTTGTAGCCACAGTCCATAGAAAAGGGTGATATGGAGCTTAGAGGCAGGACCATCAGGAGCTGCAAGGCAATACCTTCTGCCAGGCCTCTCTGCAGTCCATGCTATGAAGGGGAAAGGGTTGTTATGTCCTCCACTCCACACCTGTGTAAGGGCCAGATAGAATATGTCCTTATATAAAATGACTTAAACACATCTTGGGTGCTTTACACCTCTGGACTCACCCTGCATTGCATATGGCTGCTGTGGATGGCAGGTGATTGACAGTGGCATACGTTGTGGCTAGCTTCAGGGTCAATTGTTGGTTCTGCTTGGCTCCCATGCTTTAAGTTAATGGCCCTTAGCTACGCTGTAGAACGGCACTACTCATATTTGCTTACCCAACTCTGTGAAGTTCTCCAGATGGAAAAGAGCTATGAGTGCTGTTGGGCCCATCTCTCAGACAAGAAAACTGAGAGACAGAGAGGATAAAGGCATCATTGCCTGGGCAACACTGCTGGCCAGAGGGCCTGGAATCTAGAGACTTGTGTCTGATTCTTCTCACACTGGTGTAAGTCAGTAGGAACTCCTTTGAAATCAATTGTGAGTGAGCAGAGAATTGGGCCTCTAAACCTCTATTTTCCTCATTTTTACAATTATAATAATACTTATCTATCTCATCATGTAGCTGTGAAGTTTAACTGAGAATGTCTGTAGAATCTTTTGTAAAGTACATTCTCCTTTGGAATTAGACACTGGATTTGATCAATAGTGGAATTGCATTTGCTTCTGTAAATACTGTAACAACTTCTCATCTTGAACACACACCCTCCTGTATCTTTAAATTTACTAAGTTGTCTTTTTTTTTAAAGGGATTGCAAATCTGCTTAATATTAAGCTCACCTTTGTACATACAGTAGGGTTGGTAGTTCTCCTGTATACACAAAGCCATATTTATTTTCCTGACATAATCTCTGAAATAATTTCATCTTTAATTTATGCTGAGATTGTTATATTCTAGCAAAATACTGTGTTCCAGGCACTTTCCCACTTCTGCACAAATGTTTGACTTTGGAAACAATATTTTGTATGTAATAAGTGTTGAAATATGTACTTATTGTTGGCAAGATATTGCTACTCATACTTCAGCTGAATAGTACCTTAGTCCATGAGTAGTCCTACTGAAGGCAATGGGACAACTCAGAGTAATATGTTATTCATCATGAATAAGGGTGTCAGAATCTGTCACTCCGATGTTTCTCTGCATTTTTAAAGCACCTGTACTCTGTTGTATAAGGTCCTGGGCCTCCAGGATGCCGAATGTTGAGGGCTCTTATCTAGGTGAAAGGTGCACTCAGCACTTTAAAGAATTAGGCTTTAGTACCTATGTTTCATAGGCCCTATTCCCTTCTCCAGTTTTCTTGTAGACGAATCGGTAAAAATGTATGTAACTCTGTACCAAACCAAGCTGCAATACTCCTGTGATCAGAGAAGCCATCCTATGAAAGTGTGACAGCCACCAATTTGGCTGAAACACCAGAGATTGAATTTGGGATATCCAGAGATATTTGCATGAACTGCTACAGATTGAGCAAAAGAGGCTACCCTTTTCCTGCTGGGGCTGTAACTTATTCATAGCCTTTGTGAGTCCAGCACAGAGGGGCATCTGTATCCTACAGTGGTGAGTGGATTACACCATTCTATGGGTATCTTCAGACTAATATTTAAAAAAAAAAATTGACTAAGGCAGCGAGAAGTAGTTTAGTAGAGTTCTAATGACCAATTTTGGTAAGTTGGAAAAGGAATAGTAGAAAGCTAAATAAGTGAGACTGGTAGTGCTCTTTAAAAGCTAAAACAGGACTGGGTTTAGCAGCATGCTGTCAGTTTCATGAGACAAACAAGCAATTTTCAGTAATGATTTTTTTCCCCTGACATAAAGTACATGTTAGAATGCAAAGTTGCACATTTTTTCTGGGGGAGAAAAAAGGGGGGTGAGCTTAAATAATTCACTTTGAATAATGTGAATGTATCCTCTTTTTTTGAACAACTCTGTTCAGCACAAAAATCATGCAGTCAAAAATAATCACATTCATGACTTCACGCTGACAAATATCCTGATGGTGCCTTCTGATTCCTATCAAACGTTTTCCCATCAAGAATTACAAGCATTGCTGAAAATTGTTCAAAACAAGAAACTCGCTATCAGGTTTCACCATCAGGCACCATCATATTTGCTAGCATATTTTAACCTAATGCAAAGCTAGCACAGGAGAATCTCTGAAATTAAAGAGAGATTTAATGGAAACTAGAATCTTTTCCCCTCCAGTTCTATATGGATGTGTCCATAAGTTATAAAGCAAAGCAGGAGTTGGTTTGGCAGTTTCTAATTACATATGTCTTGGCTATTGCAATGCTTCTGACTCTTTGGCTTATTCCTATAAGTACCAGCTGCTCATTCAGGCCTTGATTGCCAGCAAAGCACTTAAGGCTAGGTTTTCATGGAAGTCTAAAGATGCATGCCCAAGTCGGACTTTCAAAAGTGCTTAAGCAGATTGGGCGTGTAACTCCCATTGAACTCAGTGGGACTGCTCTCATGCTTAAAGTTACGTGCTTTGTTGAATTGAAGCCTTATGTATCACACTGGTGAAATCTGATGGTTATTCAGGCCCCATGTAGTCTTTATCTGCCACTGGTGAAGCATCATCACCCTCGTGAGATATAAATACATGCAAAAACCCCCAAAATTAAAAGGAAGTTATTTAGGTTGCAAATTCAAACATTTGAAAGTTGGGGAATGCCAGCTAGGTTCCACGGACAAACATTAATTGTGCCTCGGTGTGTGTGTGTCCAAGCTGGGCACTTAATCAGGCAGGGATCCTACAGAAAAATAGAATATGGAGATGTAATTGAAGGTTGTATCATGCATATAAACAAGGGGATATCTGTAGAGCACTACCAAAATATTAAATAATAAGTTGTAGTGACTCAGAATAAAAATGCCTGACAATGAGATATTCTACAACAAGATAGGTGTAAGATCATAACTGCAGGTGATTTTTAATATCAAATATTAACTGGAACACTTAGTCAGAAAAGGGAGTTGTAATCCTTTTGCCAGGTGGAGCCAGCAGCAACCAGGTTTGGGTTCAATATCTAGGGGTTCCTTTCCATTGATTCAACACAGAACTGGTCCGAGCCCCCAGCCAGTAACCTGGGAAATTTACACACCACTCCTAGGTGCCTCTGAGACAATACTTCCCCACTCGCAAGTACAGAGTCTGAGTGTAGAACAACTTTTAATAAAAGGAGGGAAGTAACTCAGTGTTAATTTGGGAAAACACAGCAAACAGGGTTCATAAACATAAACCATGAGTAAAAGACCGACCCCCAAATAGGCTGGGCAGTGCCCTTTTTCCCTCAGTCCCAGCCACCCAAAAGTCCCTTTCACGTGCCCAACCCGTCTCTGCACCCCACTCAGAGTTGCTGTCCTTGGTCAGTGCAGACCCAGAGTTCAGAGGTGCATCTGCAGAGTTCACCTCCCACCCTGGGTTGGGTGAAGAGGTACCTTACTCGCTCTGCTGCTCGGGCACTCACTCGCTACCCCTCTCTGCCAGCCACCCTGCTGGTCGCTCCTACCAGCTGCCTGCTCGCTGCTTCTGCCGGCCGCCTGTTGCGCCTCTCCGCCAACCCCCTGCTGGCTGCCTGCTCACTGCTCTTGTGGTGGTTCTCCACCAGCCACCCTGCTGGACGCTTATTGTGCCGCTTGCTCACCATGCCTCTCCGCCACACCAGCCCCTCATTCACCAGCTGACTGTCAGTCTCCTTCTGCTGACACCTGCCTCTCTGCTGTGACCTCTGCACATCAGTCTTTTTTGTAATTTTTAGCTCTTAGCAGACTGGGCAGAGACACTGCCCATCTCAAGTGATTTCAGTTCTGGTTGGGCATTTAACATAACAAAGAGGCTCCTAATGAAGCCTATTTAGCTCTATCCTTTGAACAGTGGGAGAAACAAGTTAAACCAGTCTAAGGAGGACCCTTGATGAGAATGTGCAGCCTTTTGGATGGGAATACCTGTCCCTACCCCTTTTACTTTCACAGGGTGCTGACATTCGAGCCCTTGGCTTAATGAGGTTCTTTCAACTGAGGGTGGCCCCCTCATTTGGGACAGGTTCAGCACAGTCCTGCTTTCCTGTATTCCTACAATAATTACAACATTAGTAACCATATTTCGCTACCCCTGCGTTCAGTACTAAGGTGATTTGTACTCAACACCACCCAAAGTTGATCACTTTGGCCTGGTCTACACTACCCCCCCACTTCGGACTAAGGTACGCAAATTAATTCGAAGTACCTTAGTCCGAACTTACCGCGGGTCCAGACGCGGCAGGAAGGCTCCCCCGTCGATGCCGCGTACTCCTCTCGCCGAGCTGGAGTACCGGCGTCGACGGCGAGCACTTCCGGGATCGATCCGGGGCACTTCCGGGATCGATCCGGGATCGACTTATCGCGTCTTAACCAGATGCGATAAATCGATCCCAGAACATCGATTGCCTGCCACCGGACCCTCCGGTAAGTGTAGACGTACCCTTTGACACCGCTGTATTTGCTGAATATGTAAGCAGAGCAGGAGCAAACTGTATTTACATAAACACGCCCAAGTCATTCCCCCTCCCAGCGAGCTGTCCGGGAAGCATTCATTCAGACATTACTTACAGAGTGAAAGCAGAAATGATAGATCTAATAAGGAATTTTGAATCAAGGTGTTAAATACTCTAGTACTGCTAATTATACATGCCTGCATTTCATCTTCAAAATGACTAAGACAAGATAAGGTAAATTAGAAGTAAGCAATCCATTAATATCAAGTGAGGGTAATAGAATTATATCTGGCCCAGTCTGGAAATAAAAGCTGGTTAATATTATGAAGAAACTTCTTTTGTGTAAATGAAAATGGAAATGCTTATGAAAGGGCCATTTTGAATTAAACATCTTGGCTCAGCTGATGAGAGAATTACTTTTTAAATAAGGTGACCAATTCTTTATGAAGTGGGCACTTTGTATCTTGCCATCAGGGGTTAGGCATGCAAAGTTGATTGATATGTCCATGGGAAGGTTTCCCCAGCATAGGGGGAAATCTTTTGAGTGGCCACTGCACCCACTTGCGGCTTATGCTAGAGGTACGCCCCATGGAAAAATGAGGTATGACCATACAGCACAATGTCTTGCTAATCCTTGACAGCCCTCTGTGGCTGCTGTTGTGGTGTAACTTCCATTCGCCTTCAGTCTACTGTTTATCTTAAAAAGTTTTGAGATTTATGTGTGTTTTGCACAAGTAAATAAAAGGTTTGATCCCACGTAAGGGGATCCTTACGCATGCTAGTTCTAGGGATACTGAGGAATTGCTTAGCTGGCCATGAATTGATATTTTCATAATGGAATCTACATCTGAAGTAGACACTTTCAGATCTACAGAAGATCCCATTACAACATTTGATTGTGTTTTTAATTGGTGTCAATTCATTAGGGGCACAGGCAATGAGGCTCATGCCTTTTATAAATGTATACAACAAACAAGAGAGGTAGCTTTGATGAAACATTAGCCAACTTTTTATTGAACTGCTTTTGCCATTTTATAGACTTATTTGAGACAGTTAACTATCATATGTTCAACCCAGTCATGATTTTATTTGTGATACTGATGCCAATGGACCAGATTTGAAGTTGTCTTTTTGTGACAAGTACACTGTGGGCATGAAGGAATGGTGCAGTGGGTACCATCTAACAAGGATGCAGATACAGTTTGCTGCTGTTGGTGAGGAGAATTAGGAGGTGCCAAGGGCTTGGGAATGGGATGAGGCCCTTCTACCTCTCTCTCATCAATTCTAATCCAGTTTGGGTTGGCAGTGACTCATAAGACGTTCTGGCTGTTTAATGGTCTCTGGGAAATAAGTTAGAGATCTCAGTTCAGTTTCTAGTGAACAGTTGTCCTTGCACCACAAAAGCAGAAACACAACTGGCATTAACTGGCATTCCTGTTGAAAGTCTCCGTAAAGAGACCAAGAATTGACCTTTTCTTTCACCTCCATGGATGTTTCCCACTGGCAAACAAATGGGGCAGAAGACTGCACTGTTCTGTGGATAAAGAAATCTTCAACCCCCAGGGCTGTCAATCCAGCATAATTTCCCTGACATAAGCAAAAGGAAAAAAGAAGATCCAGATAGGTAGGTGTGACACACTTCGACTTGAGTTTCTGATAACCACTATAGAAGATATGAATCAACCCGTAGATTTGACATAGATCCATAATTTTGAGCTGGCATGTAACTTGCTGGACTTCTGTTTCAGCTTGACTAGGAGAGTTGGCTAGAGAAGATAAAGCTGTTAATTTATTTGTCTCTAATCCAGGTGAAAGAGCAGAGAGAGTGTATCAGACCGAAGCACAAATGCTGCTGATAAAAGTGCATCAATTTTCAAAAACTGAATCTGAGAAACTGAAAGAGGACCCAGAATGGATGGAGCATCTGCTCAACTTGCTATGATATTCTCTTCCCTAGAAATAAACCAAAACATGAAGCTTTTGCTCAATCCCCAAATCTTTAGTGGGTCACTTAAAATGAAACCTGCTTTTAATCTTGGGTTTGAGCAGGGCCACCTCCAGCTTTTTTGCCGCCCCAAGCGGCGGGAAAAAAAAAGAGAGAGAGAAAAAAGAAAAACCTGATTGAGCCGCTGCCGAAGTGCCGCTGAAGAGGAAGAGAGGGACTGAAGGACCCGCTGCCAAATTGCCGCCGCAGACCCCAATAATGGTCGGATTGCTGCCCCTTTCTATTGGCCGCCCCAGGCACCTGCTTCCTTTGCTGGTGCCTGGAGCTGGCCCTGGGTTTGAGAATCCAGAACCTGATGCATGAGGTGCTGAAAAAACAAAATCCAACAAGCACAATTTTTTCAAACCAAAACCTGGCCCCATCCATCGATCTCCATTTGTCCCAGAACCACAAAAAAAAGTAAATAACAAGCTGAATACATGTTTTGACTATACTTAATTTAAATTGGTATAGGCCTACACTAAGCTTGATTTGTATACAAGAATCAATGCGAGCTCCACTTGTGAGACACTTATATCCTTGTATCTTAATTTTGCATGAAGTTTTGGAAGTGTCTGCTCCTTCCAACAATAAGCAGTATCCCTTTTCTCATACTCAGCCTGTGTGTGACCCTGGCTAGTGACTGTCAAGTACCACTTATCTTCCCTTGTATCTGAGACTTTAAAGACCACTCACTGGGAAGAGGAAAAATTGAATGAAACCACACGGTGGTTCATGTAAATATTTATTTATTTATGCTACTAGCCCTATTGATTTTAATGGACCAAGTTGCATGACTAAAAACTATTTCCACAAGTAAGGGTTTTCAGGATCAGGTCCTATATCATTATTCTGTCATTCACGGAGCATTGATTTCTTTCAAGACTCTACTTCAGTTTGCACATAATGAAAGTTCTGAATAGTTGTTTTTTTCCAACATCCTTGCTCAGCTGATCATCTAATACCAGAGGAGTGTAAAGCATTATTCCAGTGTATAATTGCCTATTGTAATCTATTTAGTGTATTCTGTAGCTTTGACTGGGACAGATTATTTGGGTTTACAAACCTCTTGACTACTTCACTCTTGATGCATTATGTTCCGGTTGCTGGCGAGAGGTAGCAGGCATCTTCCACCCTTGCATCTGTAGAATGACTTAATAAGCAACAAGTCTGCAAGATGCACTATGGTTCAGTGACTAGAGCACTGGTTTGTGACTCAGACCTGTGCTCGACTCTTGGCTCTCCCACTTACCAGCAATGTGAACTTGTACCTGTCACTCTGGGTACAAATCTACATTGTAGTGTCCATTTCTGGGCAGATGCCGATACTGTATTAGCACAGTCCAGGACTGATTCATTATTTTCCGTAGTGTTGTTCCTTATGTTGAAGACTTTGAATAATGTACTTCCAATTTTTTTCTGTTTAATTGTCAAGCAGAATATTTCATTCCGGCTACACCAATTATATTTATAAATACCTTTCCCATCAACTCGACAACCAGGCTTTCTCTGCAGTAAACAAGCAAAATTATGGCAGTAATTAGATATAATTGTTTTGATTTCCCCCCCACACCTACCGAACAGATGCAATTGAGCTTATTTTCTCTATCTAACAATGATGTCGGAGGAAAAGTTTGTTTTTTCTTTTTAAGTTCAAAACCACAAAACGTACATAAAAACTGAACTGCACTTGTCTCTGAGATCATAAACTAAAAGTGCTTAAGGGCATTGCCTGGATTTAGTGTAAAGAGTTGACAAATAGGGAAGCAGAATGGTCCTTTAGATAGAGCTCTGGATTGTGATTTGGGAGTCATGGAATTCTATCCCTGTCTCTGTCAATGTCCTGCCCTCTGACCTCGGGTAAGTCACGTCTCCTCTTTCCATTTTGATTTTCCCATCTGTAAAGTAGAACTCTCCTATGCAGCAACAATAGGTAGAAGCGTGCTCATTCTCCCTCATGCATATAGGGCTGTATGTCCCATAAGTAGTATTACATTGACATGAGGTCAGATTTTCCAAAGTGCCATTATTTCCAGTGAGCCTACAGGGTGCTGAGCACACTGGAAAAGCTGGCCAATAATGTGCCGGTGCCAACACATACACAATATTGTCATGAGCTTGACCCTAAACCAAACAATAGCACTCATCCACATAAATAATATATGGAGATATAACTATCTCATAGAGCTGAAAGGGACCTTGGAAGGTCATTGAGTTGAACCCCCTGCCTTCACTAGCAGGACCAAGTACTGCTTTTGTCCCAGATCCCTAAGTGGCCCCCTCAAGAATCGAACTCACAACCCTTGGTTTAGCAGGCCAATGCTCAAACCACTGAGCTATCCCTCCCCCAAGAGTATAGCAAGAGTAATAGACTCTTCCTCCCCAACTTGGTCATCATATTCCCTTGGTTCCATAAGAGCCCACCTGCAAATCTGATGTGGCCTGTTCTGGTAAGCCAGGCAAACATACTGCCCTTTCCCACAACTAGGTGTAAATGTTCCAAAGAACATACAATGATTTCCAACTACAGATCACACGTGGCACAAAACCCAGATATTTTTCTTAAAAAGTGATACATAACCAAATTGTGAAATAGGGCCACTCCCACCCACCAATGTGCAGAATGTATATGCATGCAAAGATGCAGAAGAATGATAGTTACGTCGTCAAAAGAAACAAAAAATTAGGGAAAAATCTGATTCAGAGAGACAGGAAGAGAGCGAGAACGCTGACTTGTTCCATGTCTGTATTTCTAAAGTATCCAATACCTTGGTTTCTAAGCAGCAATTGGCAATGGTGGGTTTTTAGAGGTTTTTAAGCTCAGGCTTGACTAAGCCCTGGCTGGGATGATTTAGTTGGGGATTGGTCCTGCTTTGAGCAGGGGGTTGGATTAGATGACCTCCTGAGGTCCCTTCCAACCCTGATATTCTATGATTCTGTGGTTATGGATTGTCAGTCTGGGCAGGTAGCATACGTATGGAACTTGTCAATGTGCAATTGAACACTACTGTGGCAATTCTCACAAAAGTGTTTGAAGTCAAATCTAACAGTCTGGCTCTCCATCCTCATGTATATCTTACCTGTATCCCTCCCAAGAAAACCAGTAATAATAGAAGGATATGACTGCACGATAACAAACTGAGACTTGCCCATCTACAAAGATCTTCAAAACACCCCATGATGCTGCCTTAAGTCCAGGAGCCCCTTCTGGTTAGCAGCCAAAGCTCTCAAAATCTCAGAACTATCACCAAAAAACAGGTGGTGGAGGTTGTGGGAAAAGGATGTGTCCAGAGTTAAGACCTGATCACGGATCAACCACTTGGCTTCACCATGCTATGTAAGATATAGATCACAGTGAATTGTATCAGAACCTCCACGGGTGCTGCAATTACCTACCATACAAATGAAATATGAAGGGGAGCTGGTATGTGAATGTGGAGAGGATATCCAAACCATGAAACACGTAATGAACATCTGCCCTCTAAGATCCTCTTCCGGAAGGACAGTCTTGGTTCCTTCCATGTCACTGCACGCCAGAGTGCATGGAAAAAGTTGGATGTCAACCTTTAATGTTGCTTTTCAAGTTGCTATGCGAAAGAAGAAGCATTAACCAACTAACTGAAATCGAATGACCCTTAAGGAAAAAAGAGAGCATTTATTCTCCGGGGAAAAGATTGGCAGGTTTTCACAAAGGAGCACAAATAGCACATTATGGAGAACTTATTTATTAATGCTCATGGTCCCTCCACATTCTCCTTCACCTCCTTATCCTCTTACGAGCCACGTGCTCTGATATTTGGTAGTTGTGTAGAAAATTTCAACCATGGAATAGAAAAAGAAGATATAATTTGGGAAAGAGAAATATCTCAATTATCTGGCTAGATGTCCATAATTGTTTCCACACTTATTGGCTCCTGCACTTCTATTTTTACACACAGTTCAGCCAGAGGGATGAGACAAAGTGTTTTGTAATATTGTTGTTCGGAGAGCAATTTGTTTGTTAGCTGTATTTTTCACACATTTACAGTTATGTGAGGTGGGACTGGGAGGGCAGCAACTGGATGGAGTTAAATTTGGATCTTTAGATGCTTAAGCATTACTTTGTACAACTTAGTTGCATAGTCTGGGCAATGAAAAAATGTTCTATTCACACTATGTCAGCTTCTCCACATTGCATGTGCTAAGGCCTGTTGGTGTATATACAGCACCCATTGTGGGGGGATAAAAGCCCTTTGATTATGTCCTTAGATGTTAAACAGGAACAGCCTCTTGAGCTGAGAGTACAATAAAGGGTCTGCATTGGCAAACCCAACACCTGTATTCCATGGAGATCCATCCGCTAATTTTGTGGCCCTGGCCCAAAGGGCTATACCTACCATCCGTGAGCTGCTACTGTTGCACTTTTCTCCGAACTGCATGACACTGTCTGGTGTTTGCAACAAAGCCCAGCCAAAGGGATTCAGATGCCATATCAATTCACCTTTGCTTCCAGTAGTTTGTCTCCAACTTCCTTGGGCAGGAGGGAGGATTATTCTTAAATGTAGGGTCCATGTATGTGGCCAGAAAATAATGCTCTTGTTACCACATTCCTGAGATGGTACGTGGTGATATTTCTGCCTGTGCTAACCAAAGATTGCTCTCCAGCCACAGGATTTCAGTCCCTCTTTCTTCAGGGATTCTGTTTTACTTCTTAAAAATAAAACTGTTTAGCACAAGTTCAATACATCAACCATGTCCTTTCCCTCTGACCCCGGTGTCTTCTGAAGGGGCCTATGTACACCCTATAGGATTACACTCTGCAGACCATCTGTCTGGGAGTCAAGGTGAGTCTCTGTTCCATTTCCTTCCTACCCTGCTCCCTGTGGGATTACAATCTACAGGCCCCTCAAACCTGGCATGAACTGCGTTCTTTCCCCTGTCTGCTTCTCTACTGAGCTACTCAGTCACAGTTGGGAGCAGGCCCAATGCCCAGCCATCCTATGACACATAACCACAGAAATACATTGATTTCCTTACTGGGGGGAAAAAGTGTGACCTGCATAGCATCATGAGAAGCCCACAAAGTGTTGCACAGTAGTTAGCAATGGCAACTCTGATGGTTAAGAGTGCAGGTTGCTGTTTTTTGAGCCTGAGAGGAGCAGTGCAGGTAGGAACTGTACATGCTAGTGTGATGCTCTAAGAATCAGACTGACATGTGGAGTGCAGAATTCCACCTCCCCTCCACCATCTCCTTTCATGTGGTGGCCAAGAAGTTCATGCTGTAACTGAAGCTCTTACAGAACATGACGAGCAGCATGAGACTGACTAAAGTGGCCACATCTCTTCTGGGACATGCCAAGAACACCATCCAGCTTCATATCACCTGTGAGGAACCCTTCTGACACTAGACTGAGGCAGCGTACACAGCAGGATACATGCAGAAAATGGCAACTATGCACTATCTCCCTCACATTTAACATGAGATCCAAGATCACAAACTAAAGAGATAGAAGGCGCTTACCCACACTTCTGTGACATCACTCAGGTTCTTCAGCATATTGATAGCAGTGTGTTGCTTCTCAAACCCACACATGCACGGTGGGGCATGCTGGGGCATTATGCGGCTGCTGCAACTGCTGACCACAGTGTCTGTTTCCATCTGTAGTCTCTTGTCATATACGTAGGTCTGGTCTACACTACAGAGGTAGGCAGCTTATGTCAACCTAACTATGGAAATGTCTACAGTTAAATTTCTCTCCTAGCGATGTAACTGCCCCACTACACCAACTTAAGAACTCCACATCCACAAGCGGCTTAGGGCAGGTCTACATTACCCGCCTGAATCGGCGGGTAGAAATCAATCTCTCGGGGATCGAATTATCGCGTCTCGTCGGGATGCGACAATCGATCCCCGAATCGACGCTTCTACTCCACCAGCGGAGGTAGGAGTAAGCACCGTCGACGGGGGAGCCGCGGAAGTCGATTTGCCGCCGTCCTCACAGCGGGGTACGTCGGCTCCGATACGTCGAATTCAGCTACGCTATTCGCGTAGCTGAATTTGAGTATCTTAAATCGACACCCCCCCCCCCATAGTGAGGACGTAGCCTTAGAGTCAGGGTGGATATAATTAGGCCAATGCAGCATACTGCATTGCTTATGTCGACTCTTACTGGCTTTCAAAAGCCATCCCACGTTATACCTTACTCTGACAGTACAATTGATACCAGTGGTCCTGGTGAGGATGCACACTGCCAACACAAGAAGCAAAGGGTAGACACACACATAAGCAATGTAATTATTGTGGTGGCTACATGCCAACGTAAATTAGGCTGACTTAATTTTGTAGTGTAGACATGGCCTTACATTGGAAGCTTTTTGGGGTAGGGGATGTCCTTTTGTTCTCTGTCCAGTGCCTAGTACAATAGGGTCTTGGTCCAAGACTGGGTCTCCTAGGAACTACTGATAAAACAAATAATAAAAAAATGGTGACAATAAGCTTCTAACGGTCAATTAAATTGCAGGTGTGCTTGGACCTCGCTCAAAGCATCTTGAGTTTTCACTAGGAGGTTCCCACTTATTGCTCCTTTAAATTGGCCATGCTTAGGTCGTGAGGTCTGATCCGATTGCTGCTTGACGTCCTTCAAGTTTGTTTACTTGCTTGCAGTCTTTTCTGGAACTACACCTTTGGTAAGTAGCCATCAGAGGCAGCGGCAGCTCCAGGAACCAGTGCTCCAAGCGCGTGCCTGGGGCGGCAAGCCGCGGGGGGCGCCCTGCCAGTCCCTGCAAGGTCGGCAGTCAGGCAGCCTTTGGCAGCATGCCTGTCAGAGGTCCGCCAGTCCTATGGATTCGGCGGCAATTCGGCGGCGGGTACGCCGAAGCCACGGGACCAGCAGACCTCCTCCCGCAGGCATGCCGCCGAATCCGTGGGACTGGGGACCTCCCGCAGGCATGCCACCGACGGCTGCCTGACTGCCGTGCTTAGGGTGGCAAAAAAGCTAGAGCCGCCCCTGATTAGAGGATCTTGTGCTTCGTTTTAATAGTGCTATCCTATAGCCCTGCTCAACATAACGGTTGTGAAAAAAACCCTAAGTTTCCCAAAGAAGCTGTTCCTGGAAAGCTCCCTTTTGATTTTAAAGGAGAGCTGCTTTAACATCTCAAAACATGGCACAGCAGGAAGAAGAAAAGAAAAGGAGCTTGCAGCTCCAATTGTTACTGCTCCTTTTCCCCTAATTGTTTCAAATACATTGATTAATATTGATTTGAATGAAGGGTTTTTTTTTTTTTTTGCAGTGGGTGGAGAAGAAATGCACTCTGCACTCCAGACATAACTATACAGCTCCTTTTCACTTGCAATTACCTTAAAAACAGGCTGCTCAGAGCTCTGTTCTCTTCAGCTGTTTGCACTTCAAAAAGAAAGCTAGAGATAAGTGTGTACAGGAGAAGTCACATAGTCCCTCCGAAAGTCTCCTCCCAGAAAAAACAATTGCTAGACTGTGCTAGGGAAAAAAAATACCGCAAGCAGCTACTGCTGCTCCTACCAATACAGGGGCAGTCCTTGCGCACAGAGTAAGTCCTACGCAGCGGGAGTAAGGATGGAAGAATCTGGTACTTTCAGATAGCTACAATAGATCCCTGACGACCAATGTTAGTCCCATTAAAAATGGTTCTGTGTGCGTGTGTTTGCAGAAATTTTAATAATTACTAAAGTACATCAGTGACAGAAGAAATGAGATTTTACAGCAGGTGAGCTGCAGTCTCCTAATCAAGTAATGGTTCATCTAAGATCCTCTTTAACATGGTTCATATTGAGGCATCTCTCTGCAGGGTTTCTCTAATGAAAAATGTTTTCTCTGCTGGCATTAAGCATGGAGCAGGAGCTCAACCACAAGCTATTTACTCTCCATTGCGGTATGGTTAATTACCTCAGTTATACAACATGTAGGCCCTCCTACTTTAGTCTGGCATGCTCTGTCCCAGTGGGGGCTCTAAGCAGAAATATTTTTGCCCCCTCCTCACAACACATAACTATAACTAATGGGGGGGGGACTTGAGCTACTCGGGGCCTTAAGTAATTGCTTAGTCTGTTTATGACTAGCACCAGCTGTGTGTGCACTGTCCTGTTAAAGGGACCAGGCCTGTCGCTGGTAAACACTGCAGCGTTGTTCTGCTAGCGGAGGGACATGGGGAGATATTCAACGACACAAATGATAGTTCGGCACAAAACTCCCATTGACTTTCAATGACTAGTTGGGTGTTTAACTCCCTCTTGTGCCTTTGAAAATCTGTCCTCTAAAATGTACAAAAGCCTAATTCTACTTGCAAGGTCCAGTGGTTAAGACCGAGAAGTGGAGGTGAGAAGGTCCAGGTCCTATTCCTGGCTTGGTGACACACTCACTGTGTGATGTTATACAAATCACTTACCCCCTCTGTGTCTTTTTACTCCATCTGTAAAATGAGGATGACAGTGTTACAATCTGTATGGAGCAAGCCATTTGCAGGGCACAAGAAGTTGTACTGGGGTTACAAAACTCATAAACTATGCTATGTACATTTGAGTGCCATCTATTGGAACTTGTGTTAATTATTTACATATATACAAACTTAGAGCAGTCTTACGAGGGGACTTGCCCACCTTGAAGAGGGTGTGTGCCCATCATGATCAAAGAGAATCCCAAGCTGAAAAGCTCCTATTTGCCTTGAATGTCCCCAAAATTCAGGGAGAAACGGGATGTGTTTGGATTTGGGGTTCGGTTCTGAATCCGTACGGGGGTAAGGAAACTTGTATCCATGTCTGAATGCTCAGATCTGAAAGCCCAGAAGTTTGGATGCTGGATTTTGGTTCAGGGCTATTTCTAACTATGATGAGATAAGAGCCATGGGCAGATGGAGAAACGTGGAGCCCAATGCTTGGTGTCCATAGCTGGGCCAGACACTGAAAGATTTGTGAATGGTGAGGGATGCTGTTCAGCTCATTGTGGGTGCTGGAATTCTGGGGGTGCTGCCACAGATCTCTCAGCCCCACTCTGCCCCCCCACACTCCTCCATAGCCTGCCCATCTTTGTTGCAGTTCAGGCGAAAACCAGAAGAGCTGTGCTCTGCATTGTGTAGCATATGCACCATCCTACAATTTGAGAGTCCCCCTTTCCTCTATCCCACCATTTCTGTTCAATGGAATGCCTGGTTCCTCTACTATGGGTTGCTCTTCAGCAGTGGAATTGGGGCAGGATATTTCTACCCATTACTTCCCCTTGAAAAAGAACATCTAGAAAAAGGCAAAATTTTCTTTTCCTGGGGTTCATTTTTAGCAATCAGAAGCAAGTGTGATGGTATATGTACTGTTTATTTAAAGCTGTAGCTAATAACCAGGCAGGAGAGAGCTGGATCTAGTCACAGGTTCTACAGTGAAGTACAGAAAGAGGCAGCATTGCTTTAGGGATAACAAAAACAACAAGGAGTCCGGCTAACAGATTTATTTGGGCATAAGCATTCGTGGGTAAAAAACCTCACTTCTTCAGATGCTGCATCTGAAGAAGTGAAGTTTTTACCCATGAAAGCTTATGCCCAAATAAATCTGTTAGTCTTTAAGGTGCCACTGGACTCCTTGTTGTTTTTGTGGATACAGACTAACACGGCTACCCCCTGATACTTTAGGGATAACATTGTTCTCTTGCTTCGAACAAAACTCCTTGTTAAGTGGTAGAGGAAAGTGACTCTAGTCACATGCCATAATGTAGCTGATTAATCCGGGCAGAAGCATCCTAGGTACACAAGACACTTGGGCACAGATCCACAAAGGGACTTAGGTTGTTTGACACTCAGCTTTGCAACGCCTACATTTTAGGTGTCCAGAAAATCTCTGGAATCCCACAGAGCTTGGATTAGGCTCCCAGGCTTCCCCCCAATGAATGGGGAGAGAGAGGTGACTAATAATGGGATCCACAAAATCAAATACACTAGGCCTGTCTCCCTCCTTGGCCAGTAGTGGATGCTAACAAGTACAAGAGAGGTGTATCCTAAGCCCTGCCCCTTTCTGCAACTTGGATGCCTAAATGCAGGTTGGAGGGAGCACACCTACCAGATCAGACCTGTAGGTGAGACGGGAGGGGTGGGGAAACTCCTGTCTTTATTTGGATTGAGGATTCCAGTGGAGCTTAGGTGTTCAGGTGCCCAGGGTCAGGCTGCAGAGCGCATGTTGAGAGGCAGAAACTTAGGCACCTAGGAGACTTTTATGGCAAAAAATTAGGTGCCTAGGGATTTTAAGTGCATACAGGGTTTTTGAGGATCTCAGTGATCCCTACATTTTGGATTTGGGCAGGGCCACCCAGAGGATTCAGGGGGCCTGAAGCAAAGCGGGGGAGCTGCGGTGCTTGTACTCACCCGGCGGCAGTCCGGGCCTTCGTTGGCATTTTGGTGGCAGGGGGCCCTTCAGTCGCTCCGCGTCTTTGGCAGCACTGAAGGGCCCCTCGCCGCCGAAATGCCGCTGCCGGGCCTGGGGCAAATTGCCCCACTTGCCCCTCCCCTACCCCCCCCGGGCAGCCCTGGATTTGGGGAGTTAAGTGCCTACGTTTTTTGTAGCTCTGAACTTTTGTCAATGTTTTGTGTTGACTGTTGATTACATTTCTAGTGAACCATCTGAAGCCTTCCTGTTAGTAATGCTTAAGCGTCTAAATACCCAAATTCAACTCCAGCCGGTTCCCACCCTCCCGTGCCCACCTCATGTGCTGTATTTTCCATGCATTTACAGTTAATGAACAAATTGCTCTCAGAATAACATGATCAGAAAAACACATTTAATAGTTTACTGCCAAACAGTTTGCCTCATTCCTCTGGCTGAAATGACTGAAAATAAGAAGTCCAGGAGCCAATAAGTGACATTACTCAAACAAGTATGAAAATCTAGCCTGGTAATTGAGGTATTTGTCTCAAATTTTATATATATATATATATATATATTTCCTACTGGCAGAGCATGGTTGAAAAACAAATGGAGCATTTTGTCTATCAGGAGGTAAGCAGCTGCAGATGTGATAACATAATTGAGAACAAACAGCACCCATTCTCTCCTCATTATTTCTGTGTGTTTTAATATCGGGTAGGATTAATGGGGTGTTGTGAGTTCTCATTCACAAAGCTGTTTCAGTGGTAGACCACAGAACCAAAATTGCCATTTGCACTCACCCGATAATTCTGTTTATGATCAGAATAACAACTACACAAATCCCACTTCAACGTACCTATTTTACTAGGGCTATAATTGACGGGCCAGGCTAATGCTTTCCTTGTGTAAAATTCACATCGGATGCAAAGCAGCAGAAGTTTTTCTTGCTGATTTGAGTCTATGCTTAACAAAAAAAAAACAGAGTTCTTGTAAAGGGTGTTCCTTCAAACTATGTTGGGGTGGAAGGATTTAAATCTGTTATTTAAATCACCAATTTTCATCCTGATTTAAATCAGCAAAGAGGAAACTTTGAATCATCCATGTAAATCTTGTTTTGTATTTGTACTGTTTAGTTAGTGTCCTAAAGTAAGGTTGGAGCTCATTGGTTGGTAACCAAACTGATTTGCAACTAAATACGGCCTTCACACTAAAGTTCATACTTCTATTTGCTAAGCAGGAGGATACACTATAACTATATACATTGATTTAAGCATTTATACTGTTTAACATACACTTATTCAGATTCTTAATTTTACATCTTATGTTATGTTTGTTTTTTACATTTTTATGATATGTTTACTGTGGTGAATGAACAGGATCTTATTTACTAGATTTTTTTAAAAAAATTGTGATTTGTGTCAAGCTTCTCTTGGATTGAAATTGGAATTCAATTAAAGTCAGCATTTTAAATTTGTTTTTATTAGTTAAATATAACTACCTCAAATGTTCTGGATAAGTAAGGCTTGGTCTACACTTACCCCCCAATTCGAACTAAGGTACGCAACTTCAGCTACGTTATTCACGTAGCTGAAGTTGCGTACCTTAGTTCGAACTTACCTCGGTCCACACGCGGCAGGCAGGCTCCCCCGTCGACTCCGCGGTACTCCTCTCGTCTAGCTGGAGTGCCGCAGTCGACGGCGAGCACTTCCTGGTTCGACTTATCGCGTCCAGACAAGACGTGATAAGTCGAACCCAGAACTTTGATTCCCAGCCGCCGAACTAGCGGCTGAGTGTAGACATACCTAAGATAATTTTTTTTTTAGCAAAACATGTTTTGCATTTAAAACTAACTGATTTATTAAATAAAGAAGTATTATCTGTAGTTAGTGAATAGAATTGATTTTTTTCTGGTTACTGTGTCCTTCTAGAGTTTACAGCTAGTAGATCTCATCCTCTCACACCTCATTTTAATCAGAATTGGAAGACTTCCTGCTTTTTCACTTGCTAATCAGTTTCTCAACTTTCAGTGAACTAATCATTGAACTGAACCAATTGAATAAACTAAAATAAAGAAAATATTCTCTCAGATGTTACCTCTGCCCCAGGTGCAGTCTAAAGCTGGTTTAGGACTTAAACAAACACTGATTCCAGGTGCTTATCCAGTGACTACCCCTAGTTCAGTGCTTAAACTGATTTTAAAACATTGTCAGCAAATGTGTGCTGATTAAATAAAACATTTCAATTATTTTAATAAATTATAATATGTACAGGCCTTAACATAGTTTGTAATTATTTCAAATTTAATTTTAAACAGGTTTCTTTAAAAAAAAATCTAATTTAAATAAAAGCCCAACTTAAAAAAAACCATTTTAATCCATCCACTGAGAACTTTGCGTTGTTGATTAGATGATGTGGCTGCCTGTGATCGAACTTGTGATACAAAGTCTTTTCTGGTTCTGTATTTCTAAAGTGTTCTGTCTTCACAATGAAAGTGGAAGGGATCCAATTAAGAGTGGAGGAGGCTATGCAGAATTTACCTTAACGACTTTATAATAGACTTTTAACTTCTGTTTGTCACTTTGTGCTACCATAAAAGAAGAAAAGGGGAGTTTGAGGCTGTGACGTACCTAAAATCTACCAAAATGGGAGCTACAGAAGTCTGTTGACTTTGTGGACTAAAAACCCCAGTATTTAATTTATTTCAGTGGTGATTAATTGCAGAAGACCCCTTCATTACCATGACATGGCATACCAGTTTGATAGTCCTATCCCAATAGGTAGTAAGCACCGTGTGCTGCCATGCAGGAACTTGAGAGACCAAGACCAGGAATGTGTTCTCTTAACTGGCGAGGACACGGGAGGGCTGTAGGTGTATCACACATGGTTGTGGGAATGTAAGAGAAGCATGCCTTGTATTGCTCCATGATGACCCTGAATATAGTGGTTCTAAAGACCTTCAAACGAAACCCATCATGGTAGGTTTGTGGCTGTAATGGAAAGCCTGAAGGACTGGGCTGAGTAATGGTGGGGTGGGGATAGGGGAAAGGATGTGACACGTTGAGTCTCAGGTTAAGGAAAGACTTTAATGAAGACAGTACAACTAGTGTTAAGGTAGTTTGCGGGTATTTGACATAACCAGCATTGGGCAACTGTCCAGTAATGCCCCATGCCCTATTCCAGTATACACTGGCTTTCATGTAAACCAAAGACTGTCTCTAATTTCAGTTTCAAGTCATGGTCAGACACATGGTGTGGTTCTTTTGAGGATGTTATCATAGAATCATATAATATGAGGGTGGGAAGGGACCTCAGGAGGTCACCTAGTCCAATCCCCTGCTCAAAGCAGAACCAATCCCCAACTAAATCATCCCAGCCAGGGCTTTGTCAAGCCTGATCTTAAAAACTTCTAAGGAAGGAGATTCCACCACCTCCCTAGGTAACCCATTCCAGTGCTTCACCACCCTCCTAGTGAAAACCTCCCCCACTGCAACTTGAGACCATTACTCCTTGTTCTGTCATCTGGTACCACTGAAAATAGTCTAGATCCATTCTTTTTGGAACCCCTTTTCAGGTAGTTGAAAGGCGCTATCAAATCCCCCCTCATTCTTCGCTTCTGCAGACTGAACAATCCCAGTTCCCTCAGCCTCTCCTCATAAATCATGTGCTCCAGCCTCCTAATAATTTTTGTTGCCCTCCACTGGACTCTTTCCAATTTTTCCACATCCTTCTTGTAGTGTGGGGCCCAAAACTGGACACAGTACTCCAGATGAGGCCTCACCAATGTCAAATAGAGGGGAATGATCACGTCCCTCGATCTGCTGGCAATGCCCCTACTTATACAGCCCAAAATGCCGTTAGCCTTCTTGGAAACAAGGGCATACTGTCGACTCATATCCAGCTTCTTGTCCACTGGGTCCTTTTCTGCAGAACTGCTGCCTAGGCATTCGGTCCCTAGTCTGAAGCAATGCATGGGGTTCTTCCATGCTAAGTGCAGGACTCTGCACTTGTCCTTGTTGAACCTCATCAGATTTCTTTTGGACCAATCCTCTAATTTGTCTAGGTCCCTCTGTATCCTATGCCTACCCTCCAGCGTATCTACCATTCTTCCCAGTTTAGTGCCATTTGCAAACTTGCTGAGGGTGCAGTCCACGCCATCCTCTAGATCATTAATGAAGATATTGAACAAAACCAGCCCCAGGACTGACCCTTGGGGCACTCCGCTTGATACCGGCTGCGACTAGACATGGAGCCATTGATAAATACCCATTGAGCCCGACGATCTAGCCAGCTTTCTATCCACCTTATAGTCCATTCATCCAGCCCATACTTCTTCAACTTGCTGGCAAGAATACTGTGGGAGACCATATCAAAAGCTTTGCTAAAGTCAAGGAATAACATGTCCACTGCTTTCCCCTCATGCACAGAGCCAGTTATCTCATTGTAGAAGGCAATTAGGTTAGTCAGGCATGATTTGCCCTTGGTGAATCCATGCTGACTGTTCCTAATCACTTTCCTCTCTTTTAAGTGCTTCAGAATGGATTCCTTGAGGACCTTCTCTATGATTTTTCCAGGGACTGAGGTGTGGCTGACTGGCCTATAGTTCTCCGGATCCTCCTCCTTCCCTTTTTTAAAGATGGGCACTACATTAGCTTTTTCCCAGTCATCTGGGACCTCCCCCCAATCACCATGAGTTTTCAAAGATAATGGCCAATGGCTCTGCAATCACATCCGCCAACTCCTTATATGGTTGAATTCTCAGGATTCTGAGATACAAAAAAAATAACAACCAGAAAAACCCTTTATCACCCTCATGGAAATAAACCAAAAAATATGGCTTAGTGTTACGGGGAGAGGGGGAAGCCACTGAAAAGCTTGTGTGTCTAGAGTTTTGTATGCACTTTGGTGCTCTTAACAAGTGACAGCACAAAGAGCTCCGTTAATCCACAAAACAGGCATGAGAGGAGGATTCAGTATATAATGTCCATCCAATTCATGGAATCACTGCCTAAGACAGCCAGGAAGTGAACCAGTTGCAACAGTGTTTCCCCCCCCCTCCCCATGAGTGGACATCACCACACTAACTTCACAGTGACCACTGCCTAATCATCAGATAGTAGAAAGTATCTTGAATTCCAGTGCTGGGTGCAACTGCTATATGGTGTTGGGCAAAGTAGGTAATTTCTGCCTCAGTTTCCCGATCTATACAATGGGGATGATGATAATATCTCCTGGTAGGGGATAGAGATGATTATTGAATCCTTTGTAAGCTAAGATGAATAAAGCACTACATAATTGCAAAGATTTATTATCTGCCTAAATAATTTGATGGATGTAATTAGAAAAAAATAATCCTAAAGAATAATAGATTGAGTAATAGTATTTTTTGTTTCAATTTTTTTTCTAGAGAGTTTAGATATACAAATGAAGGTTAATTAGAAAATCAGGCAGTGAATCATGATCAGATTAAATGAGGTGTATATTAGCTCAGTCTAATGCACATGCAGGAGAACCTAGAAGGCATATGACTTGAGAATCACAATTGAAAGCATGGTATTTTTAGCTAGAATCAATAGAATTTCCTTCCACTCAATTAATTTGTGCATAATGTGGGGAAGGAGCATCTACTTGTCTTTCTGTCCGCCCTATGGCAAGAGCGAGACATTATACCGACATTCTGACATGCAGATGTGCTTGTGAAGGTTTGAAAGTATTTATTTCAGTGGAGAGAAATGTACCTGTGAGGGGAACTGTTATTTATTTATTATTATTATTAGCACTTTTCTTTATACAGCACATAAAAAAAAGCAACCAATGTCTCTTTGGGGGCAGTTAAAGGGGGCTGGAATATGGTATAGAAAGGTTACTAAAATATTTTGGTGTGTCTGCTTGCTGGCTTTTCCAACAATAAGAGTATGAAAATATAGCATTTGCTGTATAGATCCTAGTGACTTTTACATGTGATTCACACTTAATATTGTTTGTGTGAGAGTGAAAGAGAGAAATATGTGTGGGCACTTTGACCACCAATGAAGTGTGGCACCTCTCAAAGGCATAGACATGTATGCATCTATAGACCCTCTTTGCTGTGATAACTATTAGATAAAAAGACTAGAATGGCTAGAGGATGATCCTTCTGGCCATAAATATAGGGTAAAATCCTGACCCCCATTGAAATCAATGGGAGTTTTTAGCTATTTACAGCAATGGAGTCAGGATTTCATCTACACTGCCTATGGACAGCCAAGTTCCTCATTTTGGGCAAAGAAACACTTCTGGGATCTCTTGGTCATCTTACCTGTGCTTAACAGCTATGTGTATGATCAGTCATCTGCAGATATCTCTTTTGGCAGGAGAGTGCTATAGATAGTCATAAAAAAATAAGCCATCCTTTTCAGTTTTGGTTTGGAAAATCCCAAGCATCTGGAATAGTAGAGAAGAATAAAAAAGGATAAATTTCCTTACCTGATAATTTCCTTCCTTTTTGAGATCTTATGTAGCAATCCAGACTCCAACTATGTAGCTGCCTCAGTGATTAAAGCTTTTAAATTGTAACATGTAATGTTCAAAGTTCTGGAGTAAGCCAAAAAGACTTGGGCCTGAGTTTCAATCTGCCTTTTGGGGGATTAGAGAGACAAGGTGGATGAGATGATATCTTTTACTGGACCAACTTCTGTTGGTGTGAGAGAGAGAGACTTTCTAGCTTACACAGAGCTCTTCCTCACATCTGGGAAATGTATTCAGTGTGTCACAGCAAAATACAAGGTGAAACAGATTGTTTAGCATAAGTAGTTAGCTCATATTTTAAGGGACCATTCAAGGTGAAGTGGCCCATTAATCCCCCTCCAGTCATAGAGGGGAAAGGAAAAGGAGGAAGGCAGCTGAGGGGGCATTGTTAGTGGCTTATATAGATTGTTGTAATAAACCATAAACCAGTGTCTCTATTCAGCCCATGATTTTTAATGTCTAACAAAGTTATGAATTCACGCTTCCAAGATTGTCTTTTGAAAGTGTTGTGCAGTTTCCTTTCAGGATGAGGACTGATAGGTCAGACCTAGAGTGCTTGCTTTGTGAAAAGCCTTCATCCACAGGAGATGTGGTGTTTTTGTCTTTTAATATTTTCCTGTGTGAGTTCAATCAAAAGTGTAGTGATTGTCTGGTTTCACCCACATAGTTGTTATTGGGGCATTTAGTGCACTGGATGAGGTACACCACGTGTTGTGATGGGAATGTGTAGGACCCATGGATCTTGAAAGGTGTGCTGATCATTGTAGTAGTGAAGATAAGTCTGCAGGTTTTGCATCTGTTGTTCTGGCAGGGTCTGCTGGTGCTTTGAGTTGATGTGTCCTGGTCTGTGGGGAACTTGCTTCTGATGATGAGCCTGGAGAGGTTGGGGGGGTTGTTTGAAGGCCCGAAGAGGGGTTCAGGAAAGACTTCTTTCAAGATGGGGTCCCCAACGAGTCTGGGTTGTAGCTATTTAATGATACCCCATATGTGTTCCATTCTGGGGTGTGCAGTCCAAGGTGATTTTATTTCTGTATTGAAGCAGGTTCTCTCAGGATATTTGGGTGGCCCATTCCATGATGCAATCTACTTCTGTGGGGGAGTGTCTTTCTCTGGTGAAGGTGGTTTTGAGTGTGTTAGGTGTATATCCTGGACTTTTCCCTTGGAGAATATTTTGCGGTATCTGAGTGCTTGGCTGTAGATAACAGATTTTTTTATGTGTTTGGGGTGGTTGCT
This sequence comes from Terrapene triunguis, assembly GCF_002925995.2. NCBI lineage: Eukaryota > Metazoa > Chordata > Testudines > Emydidae > Terrapene > Terrapene triunguis. The sequence goes on along the minus strand of NW_020664417.1, from coordinate 94,046,521 downwards.
GGAGCTATGAAGGTACGTGTGATGATCCATGGGTTTTTTGTATATGGTTGTCTGTAGGGTTCCATTGTTGAAGCTGATCATGGTGTTCAGGAAGTTGACACTGTTGTGGGAGTGTTCCAGAGAGAATTTAATGGATGGGTGGTAGGTGTTGAAGTTTGTGGTAGAAATCTAAGAGGTAGTTTAAGTAGTCTGTCCAGAGAATGAAAATATCATTAATTTATCTCAAGTATATCATTGGTTTTGTGGTGCGTTTGTCCAGAAGTTCTTCTTCAAGACGGCCCATTAATAGTTTGGCATATTAGGGAGTACCCATGGCTGTTCCCATGGTTTGGATGAAGTGTTCGTTTTTTAATGTAAAATTGTTAGGGGTGAGCATAAAATTGATTATTTGGGTTATCTCTGTGGGGTGAATATCTGAGGGTTGTCCATTCTATTGTAAATATTTGAGGCAGGCATCTTTTCCATCGTTGTGAGGGATGTTGGTGTGTAGGGAAGTGACATGCATTGGGGCAAGGATGGTGTTCTGAGGGAGGTTGTTAATGTTGCAGTTTGTGGAGGAAGTCAGTTGTGTTCTGGAGGAAGCTGGCCCTTTGTGGAGTGAGTGCTTTGAGGTTGGTTTCTGAGTCCTGATATTCCTTCAGTAAGTGTGCCATGGCCAGAAGTGATAGGTATTCCTGGATTCCCTTGTTTGGGTATCTTGGAAAGCATGTAAAAGGTCCATATGGTGGGTTCTTGATGGATGAGTTTGTAAAGTTTCTCTTGGAGTTGTTTGGGGAAGGATTTGATGATATTCTTAAATTCCTGGGTACATTGTGGTGTGGGGTCTTCTTTGAGTTCTTCATAGTAGGTGGTGTCTGAGAGTCCATTGGCTTACGCACAAATTGAGGGAGTTTGGGCTGAAAAACCTATGTCTGCAGAGCTTATGGTTATTCATAATGATAAATGTGTAATGTGCAGAGCTATTATCCAAGGGTAGTTCTTACAGGCACATTGGGCAGTAATGGGTTCCATTTTTACTTGCTTTTAAATCAACTTGGTTTTACTGTGGGTTACTACTCTTTAAAGGATTTAGTGAATAGACTTGTATGCAAATTTGCATTTCGGAAAATATATGTGAAGTAGTTTGGAAGTCTCAGCTAAAGAATTGCAGCTCTCTAGACTGTCTAATACATGAAGAAGACAACAATGTGCAAAACCAGCTGGCCTGTCTCCACCTGCTGGCAGGGAGGAGTGATACTCAGGTGCTGGACCGGTATGAAATACCGTGAAGAATATGATTAGTGGAAAAATACCCTGTGTTTCACTTATTTATTTTCTTGCCATAATATTTCTCCTGAGATAAGAAATTATACCTCAAAATATCTGGGAACCTGAAGGGAAGTAAATGCAAATGAAGCACTGAGAATTATGCTGTGAAAACTACTATTTGCACAGATTAAGCTAACACATTATAAGGAAGTTGTAGTATTTACAGTAAAACATGGTTTTGTTTTAATTTATAGACTACTTTACGTTCATACTTTTGTATCCCAAAGGGCCATAATGCAGAACATAAACGGAAAACACAAAATGCAGCAAACGTATCTTGGCTTCATTTGTGTCAAAATTGCTATAAAATGAGGAAATATGTTTAGCATAAATGCTGGTTTGTTTTTATTTATAAATGGTACAGTCTCAGTTTCAGGTTAATTATCTTCATACTGCTTGCTAGACTATGGGCGGGTCTACACTGCAGTGCTTCTCCTGTTGGTGTAGTTAATCCACCTCCGAGAGGTGGTAGCTATGTTGATTGGAGAAGCTCTCCTGTCGACATAACACTGTCTACACTGGGGGTTAGTTCAGTATAACTGCATTGCTCAGGTGTGTGGATTTTTCCCACCCCTGAGCAAAGAGGTTATACCAAGGTAAGTTTATAGTGTAGACCTTATCTGTGGGCATACAGCTTGTTGCTGGCTCTAAGTAGCACAGTGAAGAGTGTGATTTTAAAAACTAGACAGATAAATATCTCTCTAGTAAATAGAAGCAAGTGGAAGGCCTTTTATTCTGCAATCTATGCTGCTTTGGCCTCAATCCACCATCATATGCAGGTGCATCTCATTCTCCTTAATTCTGCGCTTCTTATCTATCTGGTAAAATGTCCTGTTTTTCCTTGCATGTGAACCAAAGAAACTTAAAGTTGCACATGTATAGTGTGTACTCAGATGCAGCCCTTTTCTATTTCTCTGTGAATAGTATATGGAGCTGTGGCTTTTCCAGAGAGACCCAGAATGTATTGAGCTATATGTCATTTGTTGAAATACAGTAAAACTTGTTTTTTTATCAACAAAGTAGTCTGACAATGGTAAAATGGGGAGAGAGAAAATCAGAAATTGCCTAAGATTATTGATGTAGGTATTTTTTTTTAATAACTGCAAGTCATTTGAGAATTATTTTCTTTACAAAAAATCAAACAAACAAAGGCTTTTATGTTGGAGTCACTTTTTCTGCAACCCTTTTAAGGACCCAACAAATACGGATACAATGTTGATTGAATGACAGTAGTTTAGTGCAGTGTCATTTGTTCAGAGTTGTATAGTCTGTGTTTTATTGCTGCTTACTGAAAGATGCATTGTTTGTTTGTTTCTGTTTTTTTGTGAACAGTGTCTAGTAGCAACAATACAATGGATCTTAATAAAATCTATCCTGAGAAAATAAATAGCCTGGTGACACTTCCATTAGGACCTGATGCAAAATATTTTGTGATGAGGTTCCCAATCATAGCAATTCACAGAAATATATATATATATATATATATATATATATATATATATATATATATGGAGATCAAGTTCTGAAAAGCAACTCAATCCACTTGCTCCACTCCTTTCCCAAAGAATCACTTGCACAATCTGGCAATGTTGGTGTTTATAATATGACAACAATGTAAGCAAGAAAGACTAGGTTGACCCAATTAGGATAATTTGCCAAGCCATTGGCGCATTAAGTGTACTATGTGTACATTGGAGTGTGGCAAGATAGTATCTTTCTTAATGTCACAAACAATGGAATTCAAATAAAAGGGGAATAAACGTCTGTTGTACTGAGTGGCAGTCTTCTGCTCCTAGCACTAGACAACACTCTGAACAGATTATCTTTATAGATCAACATCTTTATTAATGATCTGGATGATGGGATGGATTGTACCCTAAGCAAGTTTGCAAATGGCACTAAGCTGGGGGGAGAGGTAGATATACTGGAGGGTAGGGATAGGGTCCAGAGTGACCTAGACAAATTGGAGAATTGGGCCAAAAGAAATCTGATGAGGTTCAACAAGGACAAGTGCAGAGTCCTGCACTTAGGACGGAAGACTCCCATGCACTGCTACAGGCTGGGGACCAACTGGCTAAGCAGCAGTTCTGCAGAAAAGGACCTGGGGATTACAGTGGACGAGAAGCTGGATATGAGTCAACAGTGTGCCCTTGTTGCCAAGAAGGCTAACGGCATATTGGGCTGCATTAGTAGGAGCATTGCCAGCAGATCGAGGGACGTGATCATTCCCCTCTATTCTGCACTGATGAGGCCACATCTGGAGTATTGCATCCAGTTTTAGGCCCCATACTATAGAAAGGATATGGAAAAATTGGAGAGAGTCCAGCGGAGGGCATCGAAAATGATCAGGGGGATGGGGCACATGACTTATGAGGAGACGCTGAAGGAACTGGACTTGTTTAGTCTGCAGAAGGGAAGAGTGAGGGGGGATTTGATAGCAGCCTTCAAATACCTGAAGGGGGGTTCCAAAAAGGATGGAGCTCGGCTGTTCAAAGTGATGGCAGATGACAGAACAAGGAGCAATGGTCTCAAGTTGCAGTCGGGGAGGTCTAGGTTGGATATTAGGAAACACCATTTCACTAGGAGGGTAGTGAAGCACTGGAATGGTTTACCTAGGGAGGTGGTGGAATCTCCATCCTTAGAGGTTTTTAAGGCCCGGCTTGACAAATCCCTGGCTGGGATGATTTAGTTTGGGATTGGTCCTGCTTTGAGCAGAGGGTTGGACTAGATGACCTCCTGTGGTCTCTTCCGATCCTAATATTATATGATTCTAGGATCAGCAAGTCGAAATAAGGAGGATTAATTTCCTATAGCTATTGCATTCAAGTGTACATCAGAAGGTTTGCTTAAGAGAATGTTTTCCCCCTCTCTGCACTCTGTTTGGGTTCAGTGAACAGTGTTACATTTGCATTGCTGATTTAGAGGAATTCAGCTCTATCGCTAAACACTATTTCAAGGGCCTTTTTCACATCAAGGAACCTACTGATTCACACTAAAAAAAAATAAAAATAAGCTTTTCTCCATCAGCTATGGTTTTACAGCATGAAGATGGGATTTCTATCATTGTTATCATTGTGAAGATCCACATAGCCCAGGGTGTGCAGTACCGTGACAAGTCTGGAGTCCAACATACTCATGAATTTGCTACAGTATCAGTTCATAAAAGCTCTGAAGGTAAATTGATGCTCCTATTTACATTTCTTATAATACAGGAAAGTGAAGATATTCAATGGGTCTACAAAACAACAACTGATTAACCTGTGGAACTCATTGCCACAAGATAGCAAAAAGGCCAAGAGCTTAGCAGGATTGAAATATATGCATTTGTATGAATTATGAAAAAATACAGAATGGCATGAAAGTGTATTCCTTAATTGTCCACTGTGGGTTTTCCTGCATCTTTACCTATTGTATTTAATGCCCAAGATCAGATATCTAGATGGACAACTGGTTTGATCCACTGTTTCTGTTCTTATTTTAAGCTACATATCATAAAAGTTGCAAAAAAAAAAAAAAAAAAAAACCTGGAGCTGGCAGAAGTAGTTGGGATGAAATAAGAGTCAACTCTAAATTTACTCCAAACTCTAACTACACCTTTGTAAAGAGTCAAAAGTAGAGTTAACTTTTTCTCCCTGGGATGGGGTGTATTGCCCATCAGTGGCCTCGGGTGATGGGGAGCGTGCCCAAATATGAGAGCCACAGTGCTCCTGGCTGGAGGGACATGGATTAATTGACAAAGCCAGATACAGCTGTGGCTCATTTGCCTCCTATCCAATCAGTCTGACTAAGGGACGGGAAATAAATTGCTAGGCAACTAAGATAATGTTAGGGTTGTTTGCTATCTAGCCGGTCTAGTCCGACTTTGACTGGGGAGAAGAGGTGGAACTGCAGAAGTGCAGGTTTGCTGACTTATCTAGTAACTTGACAGACAGAGCACTCCTGTTACTTTAAGCTTCAGCATGGCTAGAAGCTGAGCTTTGCTTTGAAAAATAAAGGAATCCTAAAGGCAGTGTTTGTTTATATCCTGGGTGCTGTCTTCACTACCCTTAGCATGGAGGGGGAGTTGCTGGTCGCAGGAAACGCCATGGGAGGGATTTTATGGGGAATCAGGATCCAAGACTGACATTTCCAGATACTGTACAGTGCAGATAAGAATGCCCCTCCCTCATATGAAGGGATAGCTGTGGGAGTCCCCTGCTATATACTTATATACACCTTTGTGTTTCTAGCCTCCATCTTGGTCCAGAAGGGATTAAATAATAATGAAAGGGGTATTCTTTATTTCTGGTCTCACCAGATGTGCCAGGTACTCCAAGGACTGAGAGAAACTTTGTCCTTGTGAACATTTTTGGTCTGGTTTCAGAGGCTGAGATAGTTTGGCCAGGCTTTGGGCATGAACCTGACTTACTGAGTGCTTTGGAGAACAATACTTTTTGTGCCTTCAATCCAAGGGTCTTAAAGAGCTTTGTAACATTAATTAATTCATCCTTGCAACATGCCTGGGCAGTGTGTTTACAGATGTGGAAAGCTCAGGTACAGTGAAGTTAAGTTGCTAAGCACCCTCAACTCCCATTGACCACAATTACTGCTGAGAGTTTTTGAAGTGTCTGATGTAAGGGACATGCCTGGGGAATGCAGCAAATCTGTGGCAGAACTGGAAATGGGAAGGCTGATCCCACAACTCCCCATCAATGTCTTTAGCCACAGAATCGTTCTTTTAATCGTTTTCCAAATCACACCTCCAGCCCATCACTAGCAAAACACCCACTGAGAGGTGATTAAAGGAGAACAGTGAGAAGAACAGCATGTTTTGTTTAATTCTGTCTCTTCACGCTGGTATCCAAACAATGCGAAAACATACATCAACAAAATCTGTTTGGTGGAGAGGAATGGTTAGCATAAAACCGGCTGAAAAGCTACCTATTCATCAAGAGGTTGATTAAATGAATTCTTTTCCTATGTGGGAATCTTTCATTGGTAAAACTGAAAAATGAGAAGATAAGAAATTTTGTTATTGATGGAGATTATGCATTCCGGTGGTAGTGTTTAAAATAAATTCATTGTTTAAAATAAATGTATCTTGTGTAATACTCCTCAATGAGGTCTCAAATCAGTAAAAATAATCATAAGAAATAGCTATGCGAGAATGAAAAGTATGTTGGAAGGAGCCCAGGTAAAGGTCTGTCAGGCTTTCCACTAACACAGCATTGTGTAAACATAAGAATGGCCCTACTGGGTCCGACCAAGGGTCCATCTAGCCCAGTGTCCTGTCTTCTGACAGTGGCCAGTGCCAGGTGCCCCAGAGGGAATGAACAGAACAGACAATCATCAGGTGTCGCTCATTCCCATCTTCTGGCAAACAGAGGCTAGGGACACCATCCCGGTCCATCCTGGCTAATAGCCATTGATGGACCTATCCTCCATGAACTCATGTAGTTATTTTTTGAACCCTGTGTAGGTAGATTGCTTAGAGTGCCCTGCAAACACTATGAAAATGAGAGGGAGACCGCTTAAAAATAAATGAGAAATAGACAAAATGCAAGGGGCAGAGTCATAAGAGATGTGAGAAATAATGGTGGGCAAAAAACATTGAGAAAGGGGATCTCTGAAACAGCTCTTCTAGAAATGAGCAATTAAAAAAATAGCAGCCAATCAGGTCCACATGTGTCAGTTGGAATGTGGCTGTTTTACATTGGCCAGAGCCTACAACCCCTTACTCAGGCCTATATTCTTTACTAGTGCAAATATTGACTTCCATGAGCCTTCTGTTGAGGAAGAATGCTCACATGTTATGTAAAATATGTAAACAATGGAGAGGTAGTTTTGGAGTTCTCAGCACAGAGGTGATGGCTGAACCTATGGGACTGAATGAGATCACAGAGGGTGGGCCAATTAGGGGACATTGAATAAATGGTGGGGAAGGTGTCCCTTCCACCCCCAAATGAGCCCTCAGCCAAAGGAATTCAGGGTGGGGAGAATATATAGGAGATAGGAATGGACAAATGGGTCACAGGCAGCACCCGGGTCAAGGAAAACGAAAAGGAACTGGCTTTTTTTTTCTCCAGCATGTTCTTTTTGTTTGACTGGTTTGGGGTGGATGTGGATGTTCTTTAATTTAATGCTGATTTTCCTGCATTGTTGATCTGGGTTTCATAAAGGTTCTTTTAAATATCTTTCACTCAGAGCAGGGCTCTTGCTCTCACGTAGACCAGCCTGTTAAAGGCTATGGGCAGAGCATAACCTCTCAGAGTTGTTAAACTCTGAAAGCAGGTCTAATTGCCCATTTATGCAGTCTACAGAGAGTATTAACTAGAGGCTGAGGGTGGGGTATACCTCCCTCAATGTATTTGTGTCCATATGCTCCTTCAGTAAAGGCATCCTTATTGGAACAGGACACTTTTTGTGCCATCAGCGATGTGTAATTTACCCACTTGTTCAAGTCTTTGAAGACTACTTCAGTTGAATTTACTCTGGTGGTTGGTTCTGTTTGGCACACAAATAGCTCTAAGGGATTTAGGTGCTTAACTCCCATTGAAATCAATTCTTTCATACACACACATCTCCTGTTGCAAGTCATCTCTTTTAGCGTCATTCACTTGTTCCTTTTCTATGAGCCTGTCTTCATGTTCAGGACTCACGAGAGCACCACGTCCATTGAAATGCTTATAGATGTTTTGGGTTTTCACCTTTGTTGGAATACTGAAACTGACATAGGTGGTTCATTTTCTCACCACCCACTTTTTTCACCAGTCCGATTCTTTTCAGTTGGTAAAGACCTTATTTTGGGGTGGTAAAGATCCTAGGTTTGATCTCTTTTTCTTGTGTGTGTGCTGAAGATCCTAGGTTCAATCTCCTCTGATGATTGTTATGGTTGTATTTGTTACTGGTTATTGCAAAATCACAGAGGGGACTCGAACACCTGTGGAACTCTCATACTTGGGGTCAAGCTTGTCTCATAGGGGGAGTAGGTTTGATGCTGGCCTGGGGAGTGTGATTGTTACCTAAGTGTTCCTAAGCCTGCTCTTATAGTAGGAACCTGCATTTTGTGTACTGTAAGTCCAAGAGCTGGTCCCTACTGATAAATGTGCTGACTGCACTGTGTGAGTGCGTGTGTGAGAGTGTGTGTGTTATGGTTTATTATACAGACGTTTTGCTTCTCAAATGGAAGTTATCGGGTCCCTGTTATGTGTTCTTGTCTGAGGAGTCTTCCTGTTGTATTGTACTTCCATTCTCTAAAATAGTAAATGTCTTGATTTGCATCTGCATGCATT
>NW_020664417.1:93973603-94037542 GCF_002925995.2 Terrapene triunguis | reverse complement strand
TGCAGGGTCAGTGCTAATGAGACAATTCAATTAACAGTAGAATACCAAGGGAGGAAAGATCACGTTTGTAGTGGTAATGAGGGTGGCCCATTTCAAACAGTTGACAAGAAGGTGTGGGTATCAGCAGGGGGAAATTATTTTTTGTAATGACCCATACACTCCCAGTCTTTATTCAGGCCTAATTTGATGGTGTCCAGTTTGAAAATTAATTCCAGTTCTGCAGTTTCTCATTGGATTCTGTTTTTGAAGGTTTTTTGTTAAAGAATTGACACTTTTAAGTCTGTTATTGAGTGTCCAGGGAGATTGAAGTGTTCTCCTACTGGTTTTTGAATGCTGTAATTTCTAATGTAAGATTTGTGTCCATTTATTCTTTTGTGTAGAGTCTATCCGGTTTAGCCAATGTACGTGGCAGAGGGGCATTGCTGGCACATGATGGCATAAATAACATTGGTAGATGTGCAGGTGAACAAGCCCCCGATGGTGTGGCTGATGTGGTTAGGTCCTATAATGGTGTCCCTTGAATGATATGCGGACAGAGTTGGCACCGGGGTTTGTTGCAGGGTTTGGTTCCTGGGTTGGTGTTTTTGTTGTGTGGTGTGTAGTTGCTGGTGAGTATTTGCTTCAGTTGGGGGACTGTTTGTAAGCGAGGACTGTTCTGTTTCCCAAGGTCTGTGAGAGTGAGGGATCCTCCTTCAGGATAGGTTGTAGATCCTTGATGATGCACTGGAGAGATTTTAGTTGGAGGCTGTAGGTGACGGCTAGTGGCATTCTGTTACTTTCTTTGTTGGGCCTGTCTTGTAGGAGGTGACTTCTGGGTACTCTTCTGGCTCTGTCAATCTGTTTCTTCATTTCACCAGGTGGGTATTGTAGTTTTAAGAATGCTTGATAGAGATCCTGGATGTGTTTGTCTCTGTTTGAGAGATTGGAGCAAATGTGGTTGTATCTTAAAGCTTGGCTGTAGACAATGGATCGTGTGATGTGGTCTGGATGAAAGCTGGAGGCATGTAGGTAATTATAGTGGTCAGTAGGTTTCCGGTATAGGGTGGTGTTTATGTGACCATCACTTATTAGCACTGTAGTGTCTAGGAAGTGGATCTCTTGTGTGGACTGGTCCAGGCTGACGTTGATGGTGGGGTGGAAATTGTTGAAATCCTGGTGGAATTCCTCAAGGGCCTCCTTCCCATGGGTCCAGATGATGAAGATGTCATCAATGTAGTGCAAGTAGAGTAAAGGCATTAGGGGATGAGAGCTGAGGAAGCGTTGTTCTAAGTCAGGCATAAAAATGTTGGCATACTGTGGGGCCATGCAGGTACCCATAGCAGTGCCACTGACTTGAAGGTATAAATTGTCCCCAAATCTGAAATAGTTATGGGTGAGGACAAAGTCACAAAGTTCAGCCACCAGGTTTGCCAAGACATTATCAGGGATACTATTCCTGATGGAAGCTGTCAGGACTGGCACCGATCTATGGACTGGTCATTGAGAAACACTGATCTAAATTTTGCCACCCCCCAAAAAACACACTTACATCTTAACGGCATTTGGCCAAATGTCCTGTCTTTATATTGAACGGTGGAATCTCTGATTTTCAAACTCAGGCACCTAAACATTTAAATTCTTCAGGTGCCTAAATGAGTGTTCTGACATATATTTACTTTAGGATGTGCTAAGCTCCTCTTGACATCCCCTCTGAAAACTAGGTCATGTATTTAAGTGCCCAAATATTAATTTAGTTTAGTTTTGGTGTCCAAGTTTGAAAAATCTCAGCCAGAGATTCACTATGAAGACTGAAGGAGTATGACCACTTTAATCTTTGACCCAATGCTTCCAGGTATATGACCTCACTCTCTTACTCCCTCAGATAATCTCACTGTAGCAGTAACCATCCCGTGAGTGAGAATTACTCACATATGGAAGGATTGCAGGATCAGGGCCTTCTATAATGTTTTTTTCCCATGCCATGTCAGAAAAAGTTAGTGCCCCTGGAGGATAAGATGAACTGATTCCTCTTTTTTGAAGACCTCTGCTTGGAATGGATTAAGAGATAGGCACTTCCCCATTTCCCTCTGTCAGATTGTCCACTCGCCTTTCTTTTTCCTGTCCACATTATCTTGTGCTTTTCCTCTTCTTTGATCTGTCTTCTTGTACATTTTATCTTCTATTTCTTATTTTTTTTTTGTTTTGCTCATACATGATTTCCACACACCCCCTCTTATCTCTCCCTCTCCCCCAGTTAAAATGAATTGAGTTTTGCATTTAGGCTGGAATTTCTGAAGGAACGATCCCTAAATCCCATTGAAATTGCTTTAGGGTCCTTCGAAAATCCCAGGTTTAGTTCTGGAATGGGCAAGATGGATGGACATTCTTATCTCGGGAGGGAGGGAATTTCACAGCTTAGGTTGGGGGATGGGCTTGGGATGATCCGGCTGCCTTAAAATGATAGAGTTAGGCTGTGACATCTACTATGTTGTTGTTCTGTATTGTGATAGAGCCTAGAGATACCAATCGGCTATCAGAGTCTCATTGTGTTAAGCGCACACATGCAATCGGAACGTATTTGAGCAGAAACTATAATTGAAGCACATGACAAGATACCATCATGGTTGACATATCAGGAATTGAACCAGGAACCTGCGGAGCTAAAAGCATGAGCTACAGCAGCTAAAAAGTGAAGCCTCTATTGCTGTGAGCTGTATTCTTGCATTCTGTGTGGGTGGTACAGAGGGGACAGCCTGTAACACACTCACCAATGGGTTAAAACAGCAGGTGGAGAAAAATCAGATTGAGGGAGAACATTATAACTGTGATGTTGACTGGGTTTGACATAATAAATAAGTCTCCATATACCCGCCATCTACCTATGGCAAAGGTGGACATCTGGCCCACGGGACTGTCCTGCCTGGCCCTTGAGCGCCTCACATGCTGTCCCCCCTCCCTTGCAGCCTCAGCTTGCCATGCCGCCAGCGCTCTGGGAGGCGGGGCGCCGAGCTCCTGCCGGGCAGCGCGGCTGCAAGAGCTGCCAGCCTGCCCCGGTGCTCTAGACTGTGCGGCGGTGTGGCTGGCTCCTGGTCCTCTGAGCAGCTTGGTAGGGGAGCGCGGGGGGGGGGGGCTGGATAAGGGGCAGGAGGTTCCGGGGGGAAGTCAGGGGACAGGGGGCGGTTGAATAGGCGTGGGAGTCCCGAGGGGCCTATCGGGGGCGGGGTTGTGGATAGGGGTCAGGGCAGTCAGGGGACAGGAAGCAGGGAGGGTTGGATAGGGGGTGGGGTCCCAGGGGTTGGTTAGGGATAGGGGGTCCCGGATGTGTCAGGGGTTCTGAGGGGGGCAGTCAGGGGGCGGGAAGCGGGAGGGGGCGGATGGGGGCGGGGGCCAGGCTGTTTGGGTAGGAACAACCTACCCTACCCGGCCATCTATACAGTTTCAGAACCCTGATGTGGCCCTCAGGCCAAAAAGTTTGCCCACCCCGACCTATGGGTTACATCTGTGCAACATTGCTGAAGTCATTGTGAATACACAAGTGAGAGGAGAAATCACCAAAGACTCCTAAACCTACACATTTTACCTGTTACCTTTTTGTACCATCTTCCTTCTTTGTACCATTTTCTTTCATTTGGAAAGATTACAAAGTGAGAAGGAAGATAAATGATCTTTGGCGACTTAATTTTATACAAATCCCCTATTATTTAAATATTTAAGGTGATGTACATGTGATTGATTAGTGTGTGTTGTTCCCAGTGAATTTGGAAACGAAAATGTCGGAAGGAGGGGGGGGGGTTCAATAGCAAAGAGGAAATGGTTGTCATCAGAATTAATGTTAAATGATCATTCATGTCTGCCTTATCTCACACTACATTTTCTTTAGTGGAATTTTAATAATGTAGGCTTTATTTTATATTATGGCAATAAAATTCTGTGGGTATTTAGTTGTGTTGGTTAATTTATAAGAGTTAATTTGAAATGCAGCTGCTATATTAGGAAATCTGTCCTTCTGAAATGATAACACAATTTTTAGGATTTTTTTCCACTGGAAATTCATCTTCCCCAGCCCCCTCCCCCCTCTTCCGGCTGTTGATTTATTGTTTGTAGTGAGGCAGTTGTAAGCGAGAGGGAAGGGGTGTTTGGGTTTTAACCACAAGCATTTTTAAAACAGGATTTTATAGACTAATTGATCTATAAAACAAAATTATCTGTATTATTTTTGCTTGTAAAGTAATCCTATGAAAACTTCCAATAAATGGTGTTAAAATGTTATCATAAATATAAACTAAATTGGATATAGTCTTGTTGGAGAGAGACCGAGAAAATTTCCTTTTGCAAACATTTAATTTTTCTGCTCATAAGTTTTTCCTCATCCAGTATAATTATTTTACATTCGTCGCAAGTGATCCTCTGTTGCTTTACAAACAGGTATTACTTTCTCTTGCTACTGAAATTTAGCCACCTCTGTGGCTAGATGTGGCAGGTACGTAACAGTGCTTAGCTATGTGATACTCACTTCTGTTCTAAACTGTTGTAAGTATTAAAGCTGAACAAATAATGCCAAATATTTTCTGTCAACGTTCATTCAACTACATAAACATGCATGCAGCAAATACATTTAACAACCATCATCTCTGGGGCCTGAACATGAGATCTCCAGAGCTGCAATGGGAGACTCTGTATTTTGAGAACAAGAATTCTCTTCAACACAGTTTCTTATGCTACTCTCATCAATGTAGTTAGTATCTGAGTGCCTTGGAACAATGCATTAGGTGATGTGACTAACGTCTTGGCTCTAAATCCTCTAGCTGGCTGTTGTAGCAAATTTATATTTTCTGTGGATCAGGCACAGAGGAGATACAAACCACACTCAGAGCAGTGGGTTTCAAGTGCTCACATTCCTTTTGTGCTTGGTTTCTGCATGCATCAGTGCAATAATGTTTTACTGGCAGAAAGGGTCACAGCATATGAAATTCAAAGTCCCATATATAAGCATTTGCAGAAATTGAAATTTGAATGCTTGTGTGTGCTCATCCATTCAAAGAACAGAAACTATATTATGTGTCTGTCTTTCCAATCAAAAGTGATAAGCAACACATCTTGAATCTCAACTATTTGGAGTCCGTCCCAAGGGTAAATTACAGGGAAAAGATCATGGTGAAATAAACTCAAACAGCATCCAATCCAACTCCCATTAAAGTCAAAGGATTGGACCTACTGGACCCAGTTCAGCAAGCTACTTACGGTAATCGCATGTAAGGGACTGGATTAGATGACCTCTTGAGCTCCCTTCCAGTTCTACAATTCGATGTTTCAGTATATAGTCCCATTGACTTATGTGAGACTAAGCATATGCTTAAAGTTATGCACATGCTTAAGTATCATACTGAATCAGGGTCATAATGAATTAAATCAAGGCAATGGTGACCTGCTATTAGGAAAAAGGGGCTAAATGTATTGAATACATGATTTGTAAATTATGTACTCAGGTTTAATAAGGATAGCCAATCAAAACTGCTGGATAATTAACATGGGAAGCATGTAATTACTCAACTATAGTGGAGAGAGCACTACAGCTAGCACTCTTACTTTTGTAATAAAAAAATAAAGTAAAATAAAGACTTTCTTCAAAGACGTATCCTGTTCAAAAGAGTACATTTAACAGCCCATAACACCATGCTGAGCACAGTGTATGAATCACTGTAGAATCAGAATGCACTGGACTGAATCACCAAAACCTCTCTCTGCAGACCCTGTGGATTTTCTTGCAACTCTTTCACTCCAATACTAGCACCATCTAAACAAGATCAAGTTTGGCAAGTTAATGAGGGCAGAGAGCTAAGTGATATGACTGCAGATGTTTAAGAAAGTTAAGCAACACGCAGCCCATAGAAGGAATAGATTCCGCCACCCTTACTCACATTGAGTGGGACCATATTCTTGACGCAGTCTTGTTAACAGTCTGATGGTACTGCTTGTAGGCAGAGCCTGAAAAACAGTGGCAGGATCTAGCCCATATTTATATACTAGTTGGTATGTTTTAATTTTTCCAGAAGGATGGTACATCTAAGGTATACCAAAATACCAGAATGTTTTGTGTTATGTATGCATTGATGCCTCTAGTTTTTTTAATTACTTTTAACATGAATAAAAAGCACAGATGCACAATCAGTGGGAAGTGGAACTAGTTAGTTAAGATTATGTAATGAGCATAAATTAGGGAGTTGGCATAAGCAACATACTGTCCCAATACTTTAAGTTTCATTTAAAGTTCTGTTCTCTGATTCTAAACATTTGCTTATTTTAACATTTAGCATTTTAAAGTTCTATTCAAGAAACGTGCCAGTTTCCAGGTAGCTCATCAGACAAATCATTTTTATTCTCAGAAATGTGAAATCTCTTCATTACTCTCCTCATAAATATTTCTGTTCCATTAACAGTATTGACTTTGTCATGAAATGAAAGCAATTCAATTTCAGATTATATTATAAACCGAAAATTGTTGCCACTTTGTCTGCTGCTGTCACAATAGTTTCCATTCTAAAGACTTAAATTCAGCAGCTCTCAGATGTTTTAAAAAAAGAAACCCTGGCTTTGAACTGAAATGTAACACCCAAGATATCTGCTCAAGATTTTCTCCCACGGGGAGGCTAAACTTGCTTACATTTGAGTTCTTCTTCCTGGAAGTATGTATCCAAACTGTATTACACTATATTTTTTTTCAACTGTGTAACACCATTGTATAAAATGGGAGTAATCCAGTGATGAATCCGTCTCTGCTTATTGAGCTGAGGGGCGGGGGAGGAACAAAGATGAAGAGAAGTAAAGCATCAAGAAGTGAGAGAGATCAAAAATGAGATAAGCAAAATGGCCTGACAATGATATCTATAATTTTGGTGTAACTCCATTACCTTTAATGGAGTCACATCTGGCTTTTATACCAGGTCACAGGAGAGGAGAATCAAAACCAAAGAGAATGAGACTTTGCTACGCAGGAATCAATACCCTTTCTGCTGAACTACGGTTTGATAGGAGGAAGAGCTGTGCATTGTTTGCAGATCTCCAAAATTATCCTGCCCATGCTTGGGTTCTGGATGACTTTGTTAGCTGAACCCATGAAAAACTTAAATCAAGCAAGTATCTCCTCCCACAGACCTCACTCTCTATTGCCTTGACCCCTGTGTAGTTGTCAACACCTGTGCAAGTTGGGTACAGAATACCACCCAATTCCAACTGGAAGCACATTATGCATACTGTGCAGTAATGCAAATATCTACACAAGAAAAAAGGGCAGTGAAGGATCACTGCCCCCTTCTTGAATCCCTGCTGAATTGCTCCTGGACCTTGCTCCTTCTGCCAAATCAGAATAAATATGTGACTATCAGGGACAGTAGTAAAGCACCTTGGGCTTTAAGAATGTTTGACACGAGTGAAGGCCCTAGGCTTCCATTTCAACTTACAAATATTGGTCTCTTGTCCTCCTGCAATTCTGAACCACCTCCCGATTCTCATTTCCATTTTAATGGGTCATTTTCTGTTGCCTCTCTCTCTTTTATTGACAAAATGATTTGCAGTACTCTCATGGCAGGAACATGTGGGGTTCATTATCCACTTTCTTTCCCACATGACACTGAAGGGAGAAGGCTCCCACAGAGAAGACCTTTCGCCCCCATTCGCAGTACTTTTTGAAGGAAGGTTTCATAGTCCCCTTCCTAGCCGTAGCAGCAGGCCATGGCATTCAGCCGCTGGTTTGTAGCTTGCCTGGAGCACGGCACATTTTGCATCATATCACTATGACCAAGGCCGAGATACTGCCCAAGGAGCATCTGGCCCTATTTTCAGTTGGAGTTTAGGCAAAGATTCCAGTCAGTCTTATGTATTATCCCAGTTGCCATCCATGTTCCATAATAGGGGAAGATCACAGTGATTAAAAGAGTGTCCCTGCAGGGCAGTCAGGAGACCTGAGTTCTACAGACCAGTATAGAGGATGCATTAACAACTGTCAGACAAACTTTCTTTTGAAGAGGACATTTGATAGTAAGTGCTTTAAAAACCTGTCTGACATCAGTAAGCTTCCTGAGTTTGACACTCCTGTCTTTTTTCCCAAATTTATTGATTTTAAAAAATCCTTGTGCTCCTTTGATTAGACCTTGCCTGTCGGCATCAGACTGAATGCAATTTTTACAGCCAAGTAAACCCCTGAAAATCAGGATTCCTAATGGAAACCCCTCTGGTGTGAACAGTGATGCTCAGTGGTGTACTGTAACGGAGTCTTGCGCTGCTCGTGCCACAAATCAGCCGGAGACCGCTTAGAGTGCAAGCACCAGTGCCCTTTTATGCGGAGTGTCAATTCTCACCACCATCTATATACAGTCTGTTCAATCCAGCTCCCGGGGGGGCAGCCAGCTTCCTCAGCCAGCAAGGATCTACAGCCCCAGACTCCTCCCTTTCCTCTTCCCTCTCTTGGCTTCTTTCCTGCCAGCTTTATGTAGCCCCTTTGCTAATAAGGCCCGCAAGTGTTTCTCCTCAAGCCCTCAGGCAAGCCACACCCAGTCCGTGCCAATTAATTCCCCTTAATTGGAGCTAAGCTAACAGGGCCCTGGCTCAAGCCTTCCTGGCCAGCACCCTGTTACACGTACCTATATTGTTTATCATAGAATCATAGGGTTAAAAGGGACCACAAGGGTCATCTAGTCTAACCCCCTGCCAAGATACAGGATTTGTTGTGTCTAAACTATCCAGCCTTCTTTTGTGAATAATGCATGTTGTAAGGGGTGGATGGACCAGCTGCCAGATACTGTCTGTGGTTCACATATTTGCAGGTCATTCCTGCATTGTGTGGGGTGAGATGTGAGACAGAACATCTCAGAACATCTGTGTTGGGCCCTGAAGTCTGCCTATGGTAGCACAGCATTTAATCAGATCGTCTGTATAGCTAAATCTGAGTGTGCAGGTAAGACCTGTGTCCTGCTTCCACCTGTCATCACAGCTGCTAACACTGTAGTGTGCCGCTCCAATCTCTGGGAGTTTGTAGTGGAGAGGCAAACATTGTGGACCGTATGCCACTTTTGATCTTTGCTCAGAACTCCACCAGTAAGAGTTTTGAGCAAAGATCAAAAGTGGCATATGGCGCACAATGTTTGCCTCTCCACTACAACCTCCCAGAGATTGGAGCGGCACACTGCAGTGTTAGCAGCTGTGATGACAGGTGGAACCATGCTGGCAGGTGGAACCATGACATAGAGTGACATGAGGAAGAGAAGTAGAATATTTGCCTTTGTGAATTACATGCTATAAAGAAGGGACTAAATTCTTCTCTCGCTTACCAGGACAGCTGTAAATATAAAGAGAATATTACAATAGAACATAGAAACACTTACTAAGGCTACGTCTTCACTACCCGCCGATCCGGCGGGTAGCAATCGGTTTATCGGGGATCGACTTACCGCGTCTCGTGAGGACGCGGTAAAATCGATCCCTGATGGCTCTACCGTCGACTCCGGAACTCCACCTCGACAAGAGGCGGTAGCAGAGTCGGCGGCAGCGCGGCAGCGGTCGACTTTCCCGCGTCCTCACCGCCAGGTAAGCCGACCTAAAATACGCAACTTCAGCTACGGTATTCACGTAGCTGAAGTTGCGTATCTTAGGTCGGAAGTCCGCTGTAGTGTAGACCTAGCCTTAGATTGGGCTCCACTGTGCTAGGTGTCATACAAACCCCTATAAGACACAAGCCCTGACCTGAAGAGCTTACACTCTAGACAAAGCAGACAAAGGGTGAAAGGGGAAATGGAGGTACAGAGGGGTGAAGCAAATCATTGTCAAAGGGAGTGTTTCATTCGCAAAGTGTGACGCTGAATGCAGTTTCAGTTAAATACGTGAAACTTTGTTATGGCCTGTGGACTGCTCTGTCCAAGAGTCTGTGTTCCTTCTACTCCTCATGTTCCCTGTTCCTCTGGTGTCCCGTCAATAACAATCGCTCAAGGGAAAATTGGCCCTCTAGCTCCCATTCCACTGACTGTGATACATGTCCCCAATTTTACAAATATTTTAATATACAAATTTAAAATAATTAATTGACGCCACTCTTTGTTCCTTTTGGCCAGAGGTTGCTAGCAGAGAGACAGGTGACAGACTCAAATAGTTACACAGTCTTTGAGGTGGTTTGGTCTCTGCAACTAGGAATAACTATCTCTGTCTCCCTGTCACCTGCCTCTGAGTCTGGTCAACTATCTCTCTGTGGAGTCTCCTCTCTCCTGGTGAGGTTGGTGTCCAAATGGTTCTCTGACTCTCCGTTCTGTGGTGATCTCTGTAGCCTTTCTCTGCGAGTTGGGTCTACTAGCTCGTAAGTGGCCCCTGCTTCTCTGGATCACTTGTCCCTCTTGCATACTCACCTCATATGACTTGGGTGTCACTGCACCCCTCACAGTGCCGTTAGTCCACTCGTTCTGATGTCTCTCTCATGGCTGGATCACCATAGGAGTGCCTGTTTTCAGGGCTGGAAAGTCCTTAACTGACCTGTTGTATTGTAGTGCCTGCTTTCTCTGATTGTTTTAGATTCATAGATTCCAAGGCCAGAAGGGACCACTGTGATCATCTACTCTGACTTCCTGTATACGCGGGTCATAGAAATTCCCCAAAATAATTCCTAGAACAGGATTTTTAGAAAAGCATCCAATCTTAATTTAAAACTTGTCAATGATGGAGAATCCACCACAACTCTTGGTAAATTGGCCATCTCCTCTCAGCAGTATCCTCAACCTTCTGGCTGCAACAGGTCTCCCCTCACTGGTAGCAGGGTTTTGGACTGGGTTGGACTGTTTTGGCATTCCTGTGATGGGGTATTCCTGTGTGCCAAAAATGCCAACAAAAGGTCTGAACCAGTAGAAATGGCCTTGTGAACTGTCTCTTAGCTGTTTTCATAGCTAACTCCATCTTACCATTAGTCTATGGGTATGCTGGGGAGAAGGTATGGTGGTCAAACTCCCATTTGCATGCAAATTCTTTTAATTCTTCTGAGGAAAATTGGGGTCCATTGTCAGTGAATATAGTGCTGGGAATGTCATACCGCACAAACTGGGCCTTCAGTTTGCCAATCACTGACTTGCTCCTTGTATCAGGCAGAGCATCGATCTCCCAGAAATTCAAATACTAGTCCACTGTAATCAACTACTGCTTTTCCTTGAATGTAAGAAAGTCTGCACGCATTTTTTCCCCATGGTTGGTTGGGTAGTTCATGTGGTAACAGAGTCTCTTTGTGTTGGCAATTATCACATGATTGGCAGGAATCACACCCTTCTATCAAGGAGCAGAGTTGTATATTAGTTTCTGGCAGTAAAAACACTCTCAAACCTATCTAAGACAGCTGTCAGATGCCCCACATGATTATTTTGCTTGACATCCTCACATAATGAGATGAGGACAACAGTTCTCTGTCTCAAAACATGACTTCATCCTGCACACTCAATTCATCTTTAATTTGAAAATATTGCTTTGCTGTTATTGGTACTTGCTTTTGTCTTCTGGCCACCCTGCTAGTATCACTCTCTTGACTGTGTGTAATTGGGTGTCCTGATCCAAAGCCTCTTTGATTTTCAACAGCAAAGCTAACAGAAATCATACTGAGACATAGAGAAGCATGTTAATGTAATGTCAATATCCTGATTCCATTCTCCCAATTTGCTAATGCTGGGTATGTGTGCCCTGCTCATGGGGTCAGCTAATATCAGTAACTGTCCTGTACAATATCTGATCTCTACCTGATAGCCCTGGAGGACCATCAACATGTGTTCTAAGAAGGGGCTTTCCCATGATTGTCTCTAGGGATCTGTGGTATGATTGCACTATTACAGGGTGGCCATAGGGGTATAAATAGAATTGCTCCACTCCAAACACCCCAGTTAGAAGTTATTTTTCTATTTGGGCGATTCCCCTGTTCATTCTCTGACAGGGATCTGCTGGCAAAAGTGACGGATTTATCCTGCAAAAGAGCTACACCTTATTTCTTCGATTCATCATGCTGGAGTGTCAGTGGTTCTCCGGTCTGCTAGTACTTCTGGATAGGGGCACACACTATCATTTCTTTCAACATTTCAGATGCTTGCTGTTGGGGATATGCCCAATCCCACTCAGCATCCTGCCTTGTTAGTTGACATCTGGATTCTGCTACTACAGCCAGATGCGGACAGAACTTGGACCAAAATTTTTTATCATTCCTCTGAAGTGCTATACCCCTTTCACATCCACAAGACCAGGTATGTCTCTGACTGCCTTGATGGTGTTGAGATTTGCCTTCAGTCCCTCTGCTATGAACAGATGGCCAATGTATGTCACCTCACAGTTTGAATCATATTTTTTCTAGGTTGAGTTTTATGTTCTTATCCCTGCATCACTGTGGAAAAGCCTGTAGTTTTATGTTTTGGTCACGTTCAGCTTCTGTATCATTGCTCCATTCACCTACAAGGAGGTTATCATCTGCAATTATTTTTACCCTAGGCAGTCCTTCCAGCACTAGGGTGAGTCTTCTCTGGAACAACTCTGGTGCTGGGCTTATGCCCATTGGCATCTGTAGCCATCTATAATGACCAAAAGGTGTTGCAAAGGTTTTCAGCATGCTGGACTCTTTATCAAAGCTTATCTGGCAAAACTTATTCCTCACATCTCTCTCTCTCTCTCTCTCGCTCACCCTCCCCCCCCCAAAGATTATGTCATTGGAAAGTTCTTGTAAGATGTCATCACTTGTGGGTGGTGGATAGTGGCATCATGTCAATGCCCGGTTCAGTGGCTTTCGGTCTATGCAGTTGCATAATTTGCATCATGGCTTCTTTACGATACCCCTGCTATGCAGACTTTTGAGCTCTTTGTGTACCTGATTATGTACTGGCACTGGAATTTTCCTTTGTGGGAAGCACACACGTGCCACTGTGGGATCTACTTCCAGTCACAGCTTTTCTCTGAGGAAGTCATCTCCTTTGAAAACATCCCCATTTGCTTTTAAAATTGTCTCCACTGTCTATAGGACTCCCCTTTTTGCTTCTTGCACTGCAGCTATAAATTCTGACACTGCACCCTGATCAGATCCACGGCTTGCATGGCTCTATTCTCCAAGAGCAGTCTGTAATGCTTACCATCCACTACCACACACTTCAGTTGGTACTTCCTGTTATTTTGAGGGTTAGTTACTCTGAGGTCACATTTCCCTATGGGCTGCATTGTGCTCTGGTTGGACATTATTAGATTGTGCCTGCTTTTTGTAATGGGCGTGTTCAAGTCCACTTCACCCCAAGGAGGCATATTGCAGAAAGCCCCACTATCTAGCTGAAATCAAACAGGGTATTTCTCTATTGACATTGTTGCATGCACGGAAGTTGGTATTGTATCTTGTTGCTTTCCAGTCCTGGAAGCCTGGTCTGATATTCTCTTGGATTTAGAGAGTCATGACATCATCACCACTGTCTGGTGTGTCAACCCCCTCTTGTACAAGTCTGGCTGAAAGTTTCTGAGATTTTTCTGCTCTTGCACTCACTGATCAAATTATTTAACTTGCCACATTCCTTGCAATGCTACCTTAGTGCAGGGCCTTTCTCCTCTACTTGCTCCTGGTGTCTCCCACAGTCAATGCATCGCACTATAGGTATGGAACCCTGGCTACCTGCTCTCCTTCACTGTTGTCTCACTTCTGAAGGTGTTGTACCTTCTTGGGCTTTCATCCTTTCTCTTGAGGCTTCTGCTCCACTTCCCGTGTCTAAACATCTGTCTAATGTAAGATCACCTTCCTGGAGAAGCTGTTTCTGCAGGTGGTGATCCCAGGTGCTACAGACTATACTGACTTGAATCAGGGAGTCTATCAAGTGTGCAAAATTCTATGTAGCAGCCAGCGTGCATAAGGCAGTAACGTAGGGGTCTACCCCCTTGCCTTTGGATTGGTATCTAGTGAAAAACCTATGCTGCTCCACAGATTTTTTTCTGCTTTGGGGAGCAATAGGTCCCCAGGGTTCTGAGGACTGCTGTGAGGCTTGAGGCAGCAATTAGCTTCAGAGTGGCGCAGATCTCTCTGCCTCATCCCCCAATAAGATTAAGTAACCATTTTACTTTCCTGATGTTATCATCCTCCTGCATGGCAAGGTCTGTGAACAGCTCCAACTCCTCCTTCCACTGTGCCCATTACTGGGTTTGTGTCTGCAAAATGTAGGGTTCTGGGGGATCTTAGAGTGCCATGGCTCACGCTGCCAGCTGCTGCATTTCAGAGAACTCAGCAGCTCAGACTCTGCCACCAAGTTTCATTTACAGAGTGAAGCTGAATGCAGGTTAAATTGAACAAGGGAAGTGTCACTAAACCCTATCCACGTGGCGGAGTTGCTTGCAGCCTAATTCCCCACCCTGTCCCTTTCCACTGGTGTCCCATCCAGGGAACATTGGCCTTCGGACTCCAGTTCCACTGATCATAATACAGGGGGGTGTTTCTAGTGGAATTTCATAGGTATTGGTACTAGGCCCAATGCTGTGCAATATTTTCATCTATGTTCTGGAAGTAATTATAAAATCACTGCTGGTAAAATTTGCAGATGGATGGTGGATGGGCAAATAATAATGAGTCAAGGTCGTTATACAGAGTGATCCTTATTGCTTGGTATTCAGGCCCATTACAACAAAATGTGATTTTAATACAACTATTTTGGAACAAGATATGCAGGCCAGCCCCTTGGCATGGGGGATTGTATCCTGGAAAGCAGTGACTCTGAAAAGGATTTATGGGTTATAGTGGATAAGGAACTCAACCGGAGCTCTCAGTGCGATGCTGTGTCAATAAGGGTGAATGTATACACCTTTATTGACACGGGGGAGTGAGCAGGAGCAGGGAGGTGATTTTACCTCTGCATTAGTGAGACTGGTACAGGAATACTGCATACAGTTCTGGTGTCCACATTTAGAAAGGATGTTCAAAAACTGGAGAGAGTGCAGAAAAGAGCCACAATAATGGTTTGATGAGTGGAGAAAATGCCTTACAACAAGAGATTTAAACAGCTCAGTCTGTTTAGTCACCTCTCAATCTTCTTTTTCGTAAACTAGATTATAGTGTGTAAGTACTTTCACAGGGAGATAATACCAGGGACTAAAGGGCTCTTTAATTTAGTAGAAAAATACATGACAAGAACCAATGCCTGGAAGCTGAAGCGAGACGAATTCAAACTGGAAGTAAGGCATGATTTTTTAACAGAGAGGTTGATTTAACATTTTTGAACAAAGTAACAAAGGAAGTGATGGATTCTCCATCGCTTGATGTTTTCGGGTTGAGATTAGATGCCTTTCTGGAAGTTATATTTTAGTCAAACTTAAATTACTGGGCTCAATACAAGGGTAACCACATGAAAATTAATGTCCAGTGATATACAGACCATCAGACCAGATGATATAACAGTCCCTTTTGGCCTTAAAATCTGAACACTATGAAACTGACTTGCCCAGGACTACACAGCAGGTCAGTAGCAGAGCTGCAAATAGAATTCAGGTCTCCAAGATCCCAATCCATATTTATTGTTGTCATAACTATAAAGGGAAAGGTAACAGCCCTCCTGTGTACAATACTGTGGAATCCCTCCTGACCAGAGACTCCAAAGTCCTTTTACCTGTAAAGGGTTAAGAAGCTCAGGTAACCTGGCTGACACCTGACCCAAATGACCAATAAGGGGACAAGATACTTTAAAATCTTGGGGGAGGGAAGGCTTTTGTTTGTGCTCTTTGTTTGGAGGTTGTTCGCTCTTGGGACTAAGAGGGACCAGACATCAATCCCGGCTCTCCAAATCTTTCTGAACAAGTCTCTCATATTTCAAACTTGTAAGTAACAGCCAGGCAAGGTGTGTTAGTTTTATCTTTGTTTTCTCAACTTGTAAATGTACCTTTTGCTAGAGTGTTTATCTCTGTTTGTTGTAACTTTGAACCTAAGGCTAGAGGGGGTTCCTCTGGGCTCTTTAAGTTTGATTACCCTGTAAAGTTATTTTCCATCCTGATTTTACAGAGATGATTTTTACCTTTCTTTCTTTAATTAAAAGCCTTCTTTTTAAGAACCTGATTGATTTTTCCTTGTTATAAGATCCAAGGGGTTTTGGATCAGTGTTCACCAGAGAATTGGTGGGGGGAAAGGGAAGGGGGGGAATGATTAATTCCTCCTTGTTATAAGATCCAAGGGGTTTTGGATCAGTGTTCACCAGAGAATTGGTGGAGGAGTCTCTCAAGGCTACCCAGGGAAGGGAGTTAGCACATTGGGCGTGGTGGCAGCAAAAGCAGATCTAAGCTGGTAGAGAAGCTTAGAGGTTTTCATGCAGGTCCCTACATCTGTACCCTAAAGTTCAGAGTGGGGAAGGAACCTTGACAATTGTGGTTCAACTTTATTTCTGTAATGGATGTGACAACCCTCTCTAGTATGAACTTCATCCCCAAATCCTCTTCAGAGTAATAGCAGACTAGTGGGAAGGCGGGGGGGGGAGGGTATGCTTGGAGTATATGCTGGTGGAGGAAATATTTTCAGCTGGGACTTAAAATGAGGAGAATTGACAAAGCAGAGAGATACAGGAAGGCTGTTCCAGAGCACCCACAGAGGGGAGGATAGGAGAAGGCTCAACCAGGAGGTGGCTCCCTCACCAAAAACTGTGATATATTGTGTGGAGAGATAGGGATGGGGTCAATAAATACTAGGTGAGTCGAGGAAATGGTGAGGGAGATGGAGTCTTGAGGCAGGCTGAAAAGAATGGGTAGCCAGCTAAGAGACCTGAAAAGAGCAATGATGTGGCCACACAACTTTCCATGCTTGGAAATAGAACAGCCCCCTGTTGGTTCCTCATTTCTCTCTCTAGAAATTTTGTCAATTTTAATTTCTCTTGTACTGACTAGGCAGAATAAAAGCAAAGTAGAAACATATTGCACCCCAGGTGAGACTTTGAATGGTCTTTTATGCAGCTTTAAACTATACATCTGTTGACAATATCTGGGGATATGCTGTCCATGTGCAAATACATTAGGATTCAAGTGTATATCAGGAGGGGAGTACTGCATAAAGGAACTGCAGACTTAGATGGGGATTTAATGAAAATGTACATTTAAAATATTAAATAGGAAAACTGTATTAAATGGCACAAACCAAAATACATTAGGAAATTGAATCTGTAAATCTCATGAAAGAACTTATTTATCATTCTATTTCCAGCCCAGTTTCTGAAAGAGAGAGGTTTGGATAAGTTCAGCTAAGATACAAATGTACTTTTGCATGCTTATCCCAACAAACCTCTTGAGGTTCACCGGTACCATTAATCATAGTTAGGGATGGGAAAACATCCAAAGGTTCAGCATGCTGATTCAGTTCGGATAAGCAGTCAGAAGTCTGGATGTTTATTCAAAGACTTTTTTATATCTTCACAAGGGTAAGGCAGCAAGGAGACCACGGCACAGATTTTCCATGCAGCCGCCACTTAGGCAAATAGCATTTTGCAACTGCAATGTATTAGCTGTTGGGCATCTCAGCATGAGTTTGCAATTAGCACGTCGGAGCTGTTTCCAGATTTTCTGGAGTCCGGTGTGATCTTGGCCATGTCACTCAGCTTTATTCCTTTATATATTGTGACAGACCCAGACCAGTGGGGTACAGGAGTCTGGTAGAGGGCAAATATACTGGTCACTGGATGAGTAGTTTTCTGTTCCCTGAGAGACCAGAGCAGGGGCTGCACTAGAGTAAGCAGGAACCTGCTAGAACCAGTTCAGGCAGGCAGGCTAATTAGGACACCTGGAGCCAATTAAGAAGAAGCTTCTAGAATCAATTAAGGCAGGCTAATCAGGACACCTGGGTTTTAAAAAGGAAGTCACTTCAGTTTGTGGTGGGAGTGTGAGGAGCTGGGAGCAAGAGGCGCAAGGAGCTGAGAGTGAGAGGGTGTGCTGCTGGAGGACTGAGGAGCACAAGCGTTATCAGACACCAGGAGGAAGGTCCTGTGGTGAGAATAAGGAAGGTGTTTGGAGGAGGCCATGGGGAAGTAGCCCAGGGAGTTGTAGCTGTCATGCAGTTGTTACAGGAGGCACTATAGACAGCTGCAGTCCACAGGGCCCTGGGCTGGAACCCGGAGTAGAGGGCGGGCCCGGGTTCCCCCCAAACCTCCCAATTGACCTGGACTGTGGGTTCTCCCAGAGGGGAAGGTCTCTGGGCTGTTCCCCAACCCACATGGCGAATCTCTGAGGCAAGAAAATCAGCCAATAAGCGCAGGACCCACCAAGATAGAGGAGGAACTTTGTCACAATATCTATATTTATATCAGTATAATTAATAGATTTTTAAAGCCAGAAGGGATTGTTATGGTCATCTAGTCTGCTTGCCTGCCTAATACAGGCCGTTGAATTTCACCAAATGATTCCTTCATCAAGCCCATTATAACATCTGGTTGAGCTAGACCAGGGATAGGAAGCCTTTGGCATGCAGCCCATGAGGGAAATCCGCTGGCAGGCCGGGATGGTTTGTTTACTTGCAGTGTCCACAGGTTCAGTCAATTGTAGCTCCCACTGGCCACGGTCCCCCATTCCAGGCCAATGGGGGCTGCGGGAAGCCGCGTGGGCCGAGGGATGTGCTGGCTGCCACTTCCTGCAGCCCCCATTGGCCTGGAATGGTGAACTGTGGCCAGTGGGAGCTGCGATTGGCTGAACCTGCGGACACTGCAGGTAAACAAACTGTCCCTGCCCACCAGCAGATTTCCCTGATGGGCCGTGTGCCAAAGGTTTCCGATCCCTGAGCTAGACCATATCTTTTGGGAAGACATCTAATCTTGATCTGAAGACTTCAGGTGATGGAGAGGCCACCATATCGCTAGGCAAATTGTTCCAATGGTTAATTTGCCCTCACTTTTAAAAATGTGCCCCTTATTTCTAGCCTGAGTTTCTCTGCCATTATCTCTCAGCCATTGACTCTTCTCTGCTAGATTAAAAACCTCACTATTGTCAGAAATCTTTGTTCAATGTAGGAACATACTTAGAATGTGATCAAGTCAACTCTGAACCTTCTCTTGGATAAAACTAAATAGATTATGCCTGTTTTGTGTTTCACCATAAGACGGGTTCTCCAGAAGATAATTGTAAGAGGGATAATACGTTCATATCTTGCAGGAGTATTGTGAGGCTCATTTAATGTTCATAAAGCATTTTGCAGCCCTTGGTTAGAAGATTATCTACAGGTGCGGATCACTATGGTGGAGTTGGTGGTGGTGATGTCTGAGGATGCAAAACTTGAGACCTCATGATAATAGCATCTCTCATCAGGTTTGTGACACTCCTTGTACAGTATTCAAGTAGAGAAAGAGAGAGAGAAGACAGTGCAATGCTCAGGCTTCATTCTTGCTTCCACTTCTACTGTCCTCTCTCATCTAGCACTTCCTGAAAGCAAGGGCTTGTCTAGATGATTGGTTAGTGTGCACCAAGCTGGGGTGTAAATCTATAGTGCATTCGCATGTCACACTAATTGTGCATTTGGACCCTGCTACCACACATTAAAAGTTCCTGCGAACACTTTGATTTACTTTGCTTTAAAATGGGAGTAGGTCAGTGTGCACTAGGGAACTCTTAGTGTGTGGTAGCAGGGTCCACATGGACAGTTAGTATGCAGCACACTAGTGCGCTGTAGATTTATACCCCAGCTTGCAGCACTCTTAACTGTTCATCTAGAGAAGCCCTACTTTTCCAGACATTACTCTATATCCGTCACACAGAAGCATAAAGGGGAGTAACCCCTCTGTTCTCTGCATACCTGTGTAGCCTTGTTGGAGATTGCACCTGGAGAACAGGTGCGGAATAGTCAGTGTGTTGGGGGTTATGGCATCCTCCCCACACCCAGTATACTGACCACTGCAGCTGAGCTGGCCTAGGGCTCATAGGTGCTGGAGCTAGAGATGCTGGGGTATTGCCGCACCCCCTGGCTTGAAGTGGTTTCCATAATATAGAGAGTTTATAGTTTGGTTGAATGGCTCTCAGCACCCGCACTATACAAATTGTTCCAGCACCCCTGCCAGGGCCAGGGTACTAATTTTCTCCAGGTAAGAGCAAGCAGCAGATTATTGCTTTCACAAGTATGATTACTTCCCTGCCTTGCTCATGGGGCTGCACAGTCATATATAGTAACTCCTTGCTTAACATTGTAGTTATGTTCCTGAAAAATGCTACTTTAAGCGAAACAATATTAAGCAAATCAAATTTCCCCATAAGAATTAATGTAAATGGGGGGTTTAGGTTCCAGGGACATTTCTTTTTGCCAGACAAAAGACTATATAGATAGACACATGCACAGATTACGTTTTAAACAAACAATTTAATACTGTACACAGGAATGATGATTGTGAATCTTGGTTGAGGGGGTGGAGTCAGAGGGTGGGATATTTCCCAGGGAATTCCTTACTGCTAAATGATGAACTAGCACTCGGCTAAGCTCTCAAGGGTTAATACGTTCTTAATATAACCTCACACTCTACAAGGCAGCACAAATGGAGGGAGGAGACATAGCATGGCAGAGAGAGACAGACACACACACTGTGTGTGTGTGTGTGTGTGTGTGTGTGTGTGTGTGTGAGAGAGAGAGGGAGAGGCAGAGACACACACCCTGTGTGTGTGTGAGAGAGAGGGAGAGGCAGAGACATACACCGTGTGTTAGAGAGAGAGAGAGATGCGCATTTCCCCTTTAAGTACGCTGACCCAACTCTAAGTACACTGCCTTTTTAAGTAGATCAGCAAGTTGAGACAGCAGCTGCTGCCAGCAAGCTCCCTCTGTCCTGAGCCCTGTTGTGTTCCCCCACACCCCATGGAAATGGGGTACAGGAGTGGGGGGAGGGGGAACACCGTGACATTAGCACCCCTCCTCCCCCCGCCCCCTGCACAGCAAGCAGGAGGCTCCCAGGAGCAGTTCTAAGGCAGAGGGCAGGAGCAGCACACGGCAGTGGGGGAAGGGACAACTGAACTGCCTGGAAATTGATAGCCTGCTGGGCGGCTGCCGCACAGGGAACTTAGGGGAGCTGATAGGGGAACTGCTGGTCACCCTCGTTCCAAATGCCTAGCAGCTAGCTCCAACAGGCTGCTTTTCCTGCAAGCAGTGGATAAAGCAGGTGGCTGCCAAACCATGTTATAAGGGAGCATTGCGCAACTTTAAACAAGCATGTTCTCTAATAAATCAGCACTGAAACAACGTTAACTGGGACGACATTAAGTGAGGAGTTCCTGTACACCCCTTTATATGGGCTATATCTGAATGGTCCACTGAGAACAATGCTATAACCAGCACCTAGCTCTCAGGCCAGCCTCGATCATGCAAGGACAGTGAACAATGTGATTTTTCTAACACAGCGCTGAAATCTACAGGTTTCATGTAAAACATGCTGAAATCACACATTTCTTAGCATACATGCCATTTGTTGTGAACAAGTCCTAAATTATTAGGTAAATTGATCAGAAATAATGTTAGTCTGATTAAGTCTGAATTTAATCTACTTTAGACATTCTTTTAGTTCTTTTCAAAATACAATTAACTTACAGAACTGATTAGTTTGACTAGTCTCTGATTTTACAGATGGCAAACTTCCTTAACCATTGCAATCTCTTTAATTATATTGTCTTCAATCCAAATATCACCAAGAGATTTGACAAAGTACTGAATATTATGAGGTTTATATTCCAAGATTACATGTACTGTTGTCATTAGATATTTTTAAGTGTCAAACAAACCTCATTAAAGTTTAAAAAAAGAAAGGTTAGAGATAAGAGGAAGAAGAGCTGTTATCTGTGACTAAACCAGAGGTTTTGTAGAAAATGTTTAACACTCCTCCCCCAGCCTTTTTCTTTTAACCTCAACAGCTGCCTTCTCTATCTGAAATGTAATTAGGAATATCCCTGACCTCACAGGAAACACTGCAGTATGGGCCAGGTTCACAACTATAATTTAGCTGTTTGAATGATATAAAGCAGCTCCAGGTTTATAATTGCTTTGTATCACCAGAGAGGCATAAACCAGTTGTAGCACACTAGTGAATCTTGTGTAGTCTATACCACACCCACCACCAGGGTCTCTGAAATGCATTCAGTGACAGGATTAGCATCTGGCCTGTCTGTGGTTCTTTTCCTACCCTCCTTTCCCCAGGGGCAAAGTTGCGTGAAAATCTCTCAACAAAATTATTTGACTTTAATTCACTTTTATTACATATATGTGTTTAGAATAGTGAAGGCATGGTCAAACAAGCAGGCCTGACGTGATGCTGTGTGTGTGTGTGTGTGTGTGTGTGTGTGTGTGTTGTCTGATCTATTGATTGTGGATTAATTAGAATTCCCAATTAATATTCTATGATCTGGCAGGGTTCTGCATCAAGATCAGACCCAGAATTATTACAGTTCTCACTAGGATAAGTACCCTGGTTTTCACAGGAGTGACACTCATGCTTAGGAAAGATCTTCTGACTTTGTGATTTTGTTAAGTGTACTAATAAAAATACTACAAACACTCCAACCCAGTAGTAATACAGGATGGTCAAAATGTCTGGCATTAGAGTATTCATATTGTGACAAAGTTCTGTCCTTGACTCCATGGGTCCTGCGTTTCCTGACAGATTTTGCTAGCCTCAGAGGCTCACTGTGACCCTCCACATAGCCCTTCTCTCTCTAGAGGCAAGGGTCACAGTCTACTGAGCCATTTTCATCATAAGCCAGCAAGGGAGGTGAGGAGAAGCAACCCTCCCTCGCACAGTCTCTGTTGTCTCCCAGTATCAGTGATTAATCAGGGAGGGGAGTGGGGAGCCCGGGCCCGCCCTCTACTCCGGGCTCCAGCCCAGGGACCCTAAAATTAGCAGCTATGGAAGCTGACTTTTTGGAAATAGTCCATGTACAATTCCCTGGGCTACTTCCCCACAGCAGCCCCCCACTCAATATCTTCTTCACAATTACCTCAGAGTCTCCTTCCTTGCACCTGGTATGGATTCATACTACTTCATTCCTCCAACAGCACAGCTCCCTCCTATAGCTCCTGACACCCACCCCGCACTGACTGAGAGGCTTTTAACTAGTTCCAGCCAGTCCTTGATTGGCTTCAGGTGTCCCAATCAATCTAGCTATCTCCACTACCTTCTAGAAGGATCTTAATTGGTCCCAAGTGTCTTGATTAACCTGGAGCAACTGCCATTTGGTTACCATGGTACCAGGGATTTGTTTAGCCTGGGGCTAACATACCTGTTCCTCACTACTTTACTGTAGCCATCTGGCCTTGCCCCATCACAATATATATACACCATTCTCTGCGGAAACATAGAACTGGTGAGACAAGTGATCCACGAGTGGTCCTATCTCTGGCATGCCAGGAGAATCCCGGTGGTCAGCCCTTTTATAGGGTTATATGGCCACCATGTGAATATTCATAAGGATGTTTGGCCTCCTCTATCCATATCCGAACTTCCTCACCCTAATAATGCTGGGGTGCGATCCTCTCATAGGTTATCATATCTTCTATCTCAAGCTTATTAGCTTGGTCAATAGGTTACTGTAGAATTCTTATGATTGAACATCTGCTGATGTTCCTATTATAGAATACCCAAAGCTAGCATCAACTGGGATTTTGCTGGTACCTATCAGTAGTTTAGTCATACTAGTGTATAACAAAATTTTATCTTATGATCTAGGGTTACTCTTGGTTAGCCTTTAAGCCTCAATAAATTTGGCTAAGCTATTGTCTTACAAGCTTTAAGGCCTTTAGGCTTATTGCATTACTGCCTTAACTTATACCTGTGCCTTACCTAGCAAATAGATATTCCTATAGGCTACAGTGTTGCTCCTTTAAATTCTAAAATTTCATAGTTTTAAGCCCAGAAGGGACCATTGTGATCATCTAGTCCTATCGACTGCATAACACTAGCCAAAGAACCTCAGCCGGTGATTCAGTCCCCAAGCCCATAACTTCTGGTTGAGCTAGAGCCTATCTTACAGGGTATGTCTACACTTGGAGCTGGAGAACAGCTCGAGGAAACATATTCATGCTAGCTCTGATTGAGCTACTGCATTAAGAATACTAGTGTAGCTGCGATAGCACGGGTAGCCGCTCAGGCTAGCTGCCTGGGGATGTACACACAGGGCTCAAAGGGGTTTGTATTAGGTGGAGCTTGCCCCTCTTACCACTTTCTGCTGCCCATGCTACTGCAACTATGGCACTATTTTAAGTGGGCTAGCTCAATAAGAGCAAGCACAAGTATGTGTCTCCAAGCAGAGAATTGCAGCCACCCCTCCAAGTGTAGGCATACCCTTAGAGAGATCTCCATTCTTGATTTAAAGACTTCAGGTGACAGAGACTCCATTACACCCCTAGGTAAGTCGTTCCAATGGTTAATTACTCTCTCTATTAAAAACGTGCACCTTATTTCTAGTCTGAATTTCTCTCTCCCTGTAGAGTTGTGTAGCCATTTTATTTTCAAGAAATGTTGCAGACAGAGTAGACATACTCTACTCTCTCATGCAGACTTTCCTTGGTACTTTCCTTGTTGTTTTCCATAATCTAAAATAAGTCTTGTCAGACTGAAAGTACATACCTAGTTCTTTGGTGAATGGAAATACAACATTGCATCACATGCTATTGCGTCTGGAGTAGTCTCAAAGGGTAAGGACCTAGTTTTCAGAAGTGCTGTGAGCTCACAAATCTGATTAATTTCAACTGGTGTTTGGATGCCTGGCATTTTTTAAATCAGACCCTAAGAGCAATGGGATTTGATGCAACCTAATCTGTTGAGTCACCTAATCTGTGTTTTCTAGGCCTGAGACTCCTACAATGGATTGTGCAGGATATCAGCAAAGAAATGGGGTTGGTTAGGGAGAGACAAGAAGTCCTTATCGAAATCAATTCCAATGCTGAAAATTTGGTTTTAATTTGTGTTATTTGGGCAAGCATGAGTCCGGTTCTTATTTTTAATGAATTACTGGTAGTTAGCTCTCCTATTCCTTATTAATCACCCAGCTTGAAAAATGTAGCGGGTATGTCTTGGACATATGCTCAATTTAGCTGAGTGATCAAGGTTACAGAAGGATGGAAAGCATCAGAGATTCTTGCTGTCCAGCCCTGTTAGTGTCAACTAATCTCTTATTGTTGTTTTGGCTCATGAATTTAATCACAATTAATACAGTACCTATTTACATACACAAATATAATTTCTGCATTTGGAAATTGTAGGATATATTGAATTCTTGGATTAAAAAATCACGTAAATGTAACTATGTAAATATAGAATTAATTTGCATTATTAAATGGTTTTCATCCCAAACCAAAACAAATGGAAGAAGTAAAACAGATAAAGCAAAGAAAATAAGAAAAAAACAATTGCTAATAATGCCATTTATTAATGTTAACAAATAATCAAAAGTTACAGGGTCTCCCACTGAAAGAATGTTGCTCACTTTGTAATTCAAATGAAGATACAAAGGCCACTCAGGTTTAGATTTAGGCTAGGTCTACACTGGGGTGGGGATCGATTTAAGATACGCAAATTCAGCTACGTGAATAGTGTAGCTGAATTCGAGGTATCCTATTCGACTTACCCTGCTGTGAGGACGGCGGCAAATTGACCGCCGCGGCTCCCCCGTCGACAGCAATTACTCCTCCTGACGAGGCGGGAGTACGCGCGTCGATTCGGGGATCGATTTATCCGTTTAGATGAGACGCGATAAATCGATCCCCGAGAGATCGATTTCTACCCGCCGATCCGGGCGGGTAGTGTAGACTAGCCCATAGAAAGAAAAAATGTCTCACTAGTTTGCAAGCCACTGATGCTGTGCTAGGTGCATTACTACACAAATAATTAAGACATTTTTCTTATACATCTACTAATTGGTGGTTCTTTGGTGCAAAACTACTTTGAGGACCAGAGTGTCTTTTTTTGTTGTTTCTTCTTGGGAAGAGATAGGAGATTTAAAAAGAAGAATGTGTTAAGGTGTCTAAACATTGCTGACATAACTGCTACCAGTGTCAAGTGGGTACAGCCCCAGGGTGTGACTATGACTAATGGGATAAAACTCAGGAGAGAAAAATGTAAGCCAAATATCAGTCAGAGACAGTTTTCTGAGTAATTGAAAACTGGGCTGGACAAAGGAGTGTAGATTATATTAGAGGGCAATCCTATATTGTCACGAGGGATGGACTAGATTATCAATACTTGTGGGTGTTTTCCATTTTTAACTTCTCTGATATTTATGATTTGAGCAATGGGCTTACTGCCATGTACACAACTGAGATCAGAGACTCTGCTATGAGAATGGCTTTTTAAATTCTAAACTAAGTGGTCTATATACAATGCTGCCTGAAGAGTTTGAAACACAGATGATTAAATTGTCAAAAAAAATGAGCAGTGATTTTTTTTTTTCCAGTGCTTCAATTTTTGGTTGGCCAACTTGAGATATTAAGGTGCCATGAAGAGGGACCTGATTTTCAGCAAGTGTAAAGGACTCACCCTTTTAAAATCAGACCTTGTTAAAATGTTTTAGGTTGTGCTTTCAAATGCAGAGTTACCAGAACCCTAGGAATAACTACTAAGTATCATCAGTATCATGATGATAGCATTTTGGCCATCATTCTGTGAATCCCAAGGATAAGATATTGATCAATGGATTCATTCCAAGGATCATGTCTATTTACAATCCTGGAAACATGAATGTACCTTCTCTTAATTTTGTTTTCTCCATCATTCTGTCTTTGAGACTACTCTGTTAAACCTGCTATATATCTGCAGCTCATTCTCCCGCAGGTGCTAAAACCCTCTCTTTCATTCTTTTGGGAACTGTGAAAATAAATAATAATATGCAGTGTAACCTACTTAAGGTTCAGGAATTATGTTTACAAATGCAGAACACTGTGCCACAAAATCCAATGGAAAAATATCTGCAATAGGTTTCAAGGCCATTTCATAACCCACCCATGTAACTTTTTGTGAATTTTTCACATTGTGACCAATTTTGCTTTGAAACATGAAAACTGCCATTTTTTTGGTAAATGTTATGAGAAATTTAATTTCATCTGAACAAAATTTCAGACTTTGAAAATATTGATGACATTATACAAAACAACAAATATTTGAGTTAAATATACAATTTTACTAAGTACTCGTCCTGGTTTTGATTAAAAGATTTTCAGGGTTGGGGAGGATTTTTGTTTTACTTTGATTTTTTTTTTTAAATTGGACCTTTTTTGTATATCCACAATTCCCAGTTAGCCAGGGAATTCACCACAGAGCCATATAACTGTAAATTACTAGTTTCAAACTACTACCGAGAGAAGGGACTAACCATCAGTGATTGTAATATGAATCCTGCTTGGCCTACTGTATGTGAAATGATTTGGTGTTTACATATGAGTTTCTAATGGATCAGAACCACAACCAGGTAAAGGACTGAATGGGCATAGAAAAATAACTGCACACTTCCCCATAACAGAGATGTCTCTAAAACAGAGCTGAGTCACAATGCTGGGACGAAACTTATATTTGTCCTGCTTGTACCGTGCTTTTCATGGAGGATCTAACATCTTCAGATCTGTCAATCTCACACCTTTAGCAAGAATGTAGCTCACTTAAAAATGAAGAATATGTATTTTAGTTATTTTTAACTCATTATCCTACATTTCAGCTATGAACTTTTACACTACTTCGCTGTAGTTACATTACTTCAATCCTTTTCTTTTTAGCATCTCACTTCCCTTGCTATTCACCCACCGCCAGCTTCATTTATTCATAATGCCGTAGGTGAGCTGTTTTTGTCTGTGGTATTCTTAACAACACTAGTTTGCAAAAGGATCTTTGCAAAAGAGAATTATGCAGACAAAAGAGAAGTCGGCAACACTCGCAGCAAGGCGAGATTATGC
Source organism: Terrapene triunguis (assembly GCF_002925995.2). Lineage (NCBI taxonomy): Eukaryota > Metazoa > Chordata > Testudines > Emydidae > Terrapene > Terrapene triunguis. The sequence goes on along the minus strand of NW_020664417.1, from coordinate 94,009,686 downwards.
GAGGTGACTTCATCCTGACACTTAAATGCAGGCAAATATTCTTACAATATTAGTAGAGCATGGGATGTCAAGAATACACAGGGATATTTGTATTCCATTAGCAAATAGGTGTGTTTGTACATTTAAAAAAATTCAAAACCCGAAATGCCAGGGTGGGTGAGGAAAAAACTGCTAAGGAAGTAATCCTCTCGTGAAGAAAACAGTATTGTACTATGTAACAGATGAAATCCTCTTTGTGGTATGAAAGAGATAAAATAGACAACCAATAAATATTCCATAATCCAAATTCATTGTTCAACCCATCTACACCTAGCTCCTGGCCAGCAGCCCAGATATAAACATCAATGGCCTATATGTAAGCACTGCCTTCATGAGTACTGAAAAATACTATACTGCGTTGCTGTGTAGCAGATAATACTCTGTATTGAAATAAATAGAATAGTGAAATATGAACACATGCTATCAGCAGCAGTACACAGGGCTTGATCTAATCCAGTCCAAATTCTGGATTGACAGTTTCAATCTAACCCAGCAATGTGAGATTTCTCTTACAATACGTACAGTAAAATTCAGGCACTGCTATTCTGGTAATAATAGTTTTATTTCATTAGGGCGATTTTAAAAATTGAGATTCAACAGTCTTGCTTTCTGTCTTGATCTGGTTCTTGTCCTTTCATTTTTATCATACAGTGTTAGAGTTCCACTTCTCTGTGCCATATTAAACCCTTGTTCCTGATTTGATGATATGATTGAAAAATGTACTATTAATTTGTTGTGATACACAACTTTACTGTAGCATTGTCTCTGCTCAATGTTTGCTCACTGGGATTGAAAGTGTGTGTGTGTGTGTGTGTGTGTGTGTGTGTTTAAATAAAATAAATACACAATTGGAATAGATGTGGAATTACATATATTTATGTTTTGGATTGTATTACAGCAATGTTGATGTTACACAAAATTAACCAAAGGATTCAACATTCATAGTTAAGGCTCAAACCTTCTATAGGTAACTGTAATAATAGGACCAAATTATATAATTTTGAAATGGAGCCTCACTGTTGGTGAAGTAGGTATTGGAGGTTTGGTTCGTTACTGTAGATTTCCATAACTCTGAACCCTTAACTTTTGTCTAAAGTGACTATTGTATGTGAATTCTCATTATTTATGAGAGAAGGCTTTCTTATGCTAGCATTGTCACATCAGCGGTTGACCTCATTGGTTGCTTCCAAACAACGACTGTAATATTTAGAATTAGATATATGGAGAACTTTCCCATGTCTATGGGACTATGTTACGCTCTTAGCATGTATTTAGCGTGACTTCTTTGGAGTTGACTACCATCGCGGTGTAAATTCGGGGGAAATATGTTAAAGTACGGATGTCAAATTTTTCAGGTTTAGTTAGATTCACATGAGTTTTCATAGACATGGGTAGTCTCACAGCAGGCACATAAAGAAGCTAATTACGATGATTATTCAAATAGTTTTGTGTGAATAAAACAGGAGGGTATGCCGTCCTCTTTCATGTCCAACCATCAGCTGTCTAGCCTCATCTTCACCTTTCATCATGGGGCAATAGCTTCAGTAGAAGACAGTTTCACCAAGTCAGGGACTCTTTGAAGAGTGACTCTGTTTTGAAAATCATCTCCATAGGAATAACATCATGGGGTCATTCATTGAGTCTTAATGACTCCAGATCAGATTTGTTCAGTTGACTACAACCATCCCTGCAAACTCAATGTGGGTTCTGCAAATTAAAATGTTGTCCTCTCTGGTTGGTGCATCATCACCAATGATAAAGTTTACACCAATTGAATTCTACCCTTATTTGTGCCTGTGTTAATTGGTGTAACTGACTGCAGATGTTTTGCCTGCAACTGTGACTTGATTAGCAGTTCTGCTGATAGGCAAACCAAAATAGAATCCATATCTCTGCTATAACTATATTGGTTATTCAGGGCAATGGGAATATAGAGTAGTTAGATTTTTATATTTGTCACTAAAATAAAAAGAGAATACAGGGGAAAAGCAGATCTGATGAGTAGGAAGAAATCATATTTGTGAAATGGCCTCTGGGCTACTGGACATCTGCCTTATGTTTTCCTGGGAGCATTAGCTATTTCCTGCATCAAGCCCATAATAAATTCTGCTGGAGCTAGAAAATATATATATTAATCGCAGTTAACTCACGCAATTAACTTAGAACATTAATCATAATTAAAAAATTGTTAAACAATAGAATACCAATTGAAATGTATTAAATATTATTGGATGTTTTTCTACATTTTCAAATATATTGATTTCAATTACAGCATAGAATACAAAGTGTACAGTGCTCACTTTATATTATCATTATTGATTAGAAATATTTGCATTGTAAAAATGATAAAAGAAACAGTATTTTTCAATTCGCCTCATACAAGTACCATAGTGCAATCTCTTTATCATGAAAGTGCAAGTTACAAATGTAGATTTTTTTTTGTTACATAACTGCCATGAAAAAACAAAACAATGCAGAACTTTAGAGCCTACAAGTCCACTCAGTCATACTTCTCATTCAGCCAGTCGCTAAGACAAACAAGTTTGTTTACATTTACGGGAGAGAATGATTATGACAAAACACAAATAAGGTACTAATGTGAGATTTCTAAAGATAGCTACAGCACCTGAACCAAGATTTAAGAATCTGAAGTGCCGTCCAAAATCTGAGAGGGATGAGATGTGGAGCATGCTTTCAGAAGTCTTAAAAGAGCAACACTCTGATGTGTAAACTATAGAACCCAAATCACCAAAAAAGAAAATCAACCTTCTGCTGGTGGCACCTGATTCAGATTATGAAAATGAACATGCTTCGGTCCGCACTGCTTTGGATTGTTATTGAGCAGAACCCGTCATCAGCATGGACGCATGTCCTGTGGAATGGTGGTTGAAGCATGAAGGGACATATGAAGCTTTAGCACATCTGGCATGAGAATGCCTGTTCTCACTTTCAGGTGACATTGTAAACAAGAAGCGGGCAGCATTATCTCCTGCAAATGTAAACAAACGTGTTTGTCTAACAGATTGGTTGAAAAAGAAGTAGGACTGAGTGGACTTGTAGGCTCTAAAGTTTTATATTGTGTTATTTTTGAAAGCAGTTATTTTTTTACATAGTTCTACATTTGTATGTTCAACTATCATGATACAGAGATTGCACTACAGTGCTTGTATTAGGTGAATTGAAAAATACTATTACTTTTGTTTTTTACAGTGCAAATACTTGAAATCAAAAATAAATATAAGCACTGTACCCTTTGTATTCTGTTTTGTAATTGAAATCAATATATTTGAAAATGTAGAAAACATTCAAAAATATTTAAATAAATGGTATTCCATTATTATTTAACAGTGCAATTAATCGCGATTAATTTTTCTAATTGCTTGACCGCCCTAATTTTTTTTGTTTCCTAATTGAGCAGATGCCACCGCTTCTACTAAAGTTAGCTTTCTGTATAAAACAGGTTTTCTAGAAAGTTGAGAAACATAGTGCTTGACTTTAAAGTAATGGCACTAGGAGACAGTGAGCCAGTTAAAGTTAGTTTTGATATCAAAATAAATTAGAAATCTTTCTTTACTGGTATCCATGTGTATTCCATGGCTTTCCCAATCTTTGAAGCACTCTGGTTTGTGATTTGGGTTAATATCTGGATTATTTGGAATATGTGCCATTGGTGAGTGAAAAGAACTGATCTTATGTCTAGTTTTATTCTAGACCCATAGAGTATCCTTTGTTAGAGGATGTATGTAAATTTCTGGTGGGTGTGACTTTAAAAAAAATAGTATTAATACATGGTAGCCTACCAATGTTTACACTGCTGAAATTTTCTTGTTCAATAATGACCCAGTGTTTGACTGGATTAGAGCACCCCTAGTCCACTACTGCTTTGAACTGGCTTGCTGCATAGTTCCACAGAATATTTGGAGTACCTAGTCCACACTGTTTAATGGGTCTGTTTCACTCTTGGTCTTTTCTTATTCCATATAAACTCTAACAACATCCTCTGAATTTTATGTTGGATAATCATAGAAAGATTTTGAAATAAGAAAAATATCGTTGGCAGAATATTCATTTTGACTGTGGATATTCTTCCCAACCAATAAAGCATATCTCTTAGAAAGATATCTAGTCTTGATCTGAAGACTTTAGGTAATGGAGAATCCACCACATCTCTAGGTAAATTATTCCAATACTTACCCTCACTATTAAGAGTTCACCTTATTTCTAGTCTGAATTTGTCTGCCTTCAGCTTCCAGCATTGCATCTCATTATGCCTTTGCTAGATGAAAGATCCCTCTTCTGTCATAAATCTTCTCCGCATGTAGGTCTGTGATGGGGTGCGTACCCCACACAGGCCCTGAAGGGCTTTATATGGGCCTGACAGGCCAATTATTGTATCTGCATGTATCTGGAGGAAGAGCCAGGCTTAACTGATCATGAAGCCCAGCTGGCCAGGAGCAGACTGATTAGTATAAACACAGGAAATTGAGAGCAAAAGGAGGCTGTAAGGAGAGAGTCTGCTGTCACTCTGTGGGAGCAGAGAGATGGGAAGGAGAAAATCCAAGCGGGGGGAAAAAATCCAAGAGGGAGCTCTGGGATCTTAGCCCTGGACAAAGGGCCAGCCCCAAAGGAACTGTGGGGAAAGATAGCCTGAGAGGGCTGAGTAGGAAGATGCCCAGGGAAATAGGAGTAAGGAGTGGGACTGAGAAGACCTTGGCTGCTCATTATAGGGTTTCTAGGCTGGAACCCAGTGTAGTGGGTGGGCCTGGGTTCCTCTACTAGCCACTGGAAAGGTGCTGCAGGATTGTTGTAGACACCAACCAGACAACTGGTTCAGAGGGATTTTGGTACCCTGGAAGGGGAGCACTAAACAATGGCCAGAATCAATGAAGGAAATTTAAGGCAGGAGCCGAAAGGATCATATTCTCAGCAGATCTGGGGTGAGTTCAGATGGAAAAGAAAGACTGACATGATTACATATGTGTCAAATAATAGGGTATTGGCCTTAACCAATTAAGTCTCTGCAAGCCTATGAATGAGTTAAGGTGACCAGATGTCCCGATTTTATAGGGACAGTCTTGATTTTTGGGTCTTTTTCTTATATAGGGTCCTATTACCCCCCACACCCTGTCCTGATTTTTCACATTTGCTGTCTGGTCACGCTAAAAGGGTCATACCACCTCCATTGGACCTTGAGACTAGGAGATTGGGCCGGTGCTTCTATCACCCTCTGCTCTGTATATCATACAAGCTCAACTGGTCTGTTGGTGATTTAGATCCAGATGAGAAAAGACTAATTTAATAGATGCCAAGGCCAGAAGGGACAATTGCAATAATTTAGTCTGATCTCTTGCATAACACACACCATAGACGTTCTCCAAGACAATTCCTAGATTATATCTTTTTAGAAAAACATCCAGTCTTGATTTTAAAATTGTCAGTGATACATAATCCACCATGACCCTTGGGAAGTTGTTCCAATGGCTAATTATTCACTGTTAAACATGTATGCCTTATTGCCAATCTAAATTTGTCTAGGCCCAACTTCCAGCTCTTAGGCTAGGTCCACACTACCCGCCTGATTCGGCGGGTAGAGATCGATCTTCTGGGATCGATTTATCGTGTCTCATCTGGACGCGATAAATCGATCCCAGAAGCGCTCCCTCATCGACTGCGGAACTCCTGCTCGCCGAGAGGAGGAAGCGCTGTCGACGGGGGAGCTTGCCTGAGTCGTGTGGACCCGCAGTAAGAAAACTTAGTTCGATCTAGGAAACGTCGACTTCAGCTACGCTATTCTCATAGCTAAAGTTGCGTTTCCTAGATCGATCCCCCGCCCCAGTGTGGACCAAGCCTTAGATCATGTTATACCTTTCTCTGCTAGATTGAAGAGCCCATTATTAAATATTTGTTCCTCATGCAAGTATTAATAGACTGTAACCAAGTCACCCCTCTACCTTTTCTTTGTAAGCTAAATAGATTGAGCTCTATGAATCTCTCACTATAAGGCATGTTTTCTAATCCTTTAATCATTCTTCTGGCTCTTTTCTGAACCCTCTCTAGTTTGTCAACATCCTTCTTGAATTGTGGACACCAGATCTGGACACAGAATTCCAGCAGTGGTCGTACCAGTATCAAATACAGAGGTAAAATAGCCTCTTTACTCCTACTCAGGATTTCCCTTTTTATGCATCAAAGTATTGCATTAGCTCTTTTGGCCACAGTATTTCCAGTGTTTTCTCTTCTAACCCTGGAAGATAGAGAAACAGAGGGAGGGGGGAACACATGTTCCAAAAAGTCTTTATAGGAAAAATCAGTGCAGCAGGGACCAACTATCTATGTACAGCTCAGGCATCCAGCCTGAGTATTACTGGCGTAGGCAATTATGTTTGCTTCAGTTGCCTAGACAGCACTCATATATTTTGGTGTGAAGGGGAGCTGTGTTTTTCAGCTGAGCAGGAGAATTCTAATGTATGACAGTGTCTGCAGTCTCGTTTTATTGTGCTGGTGTGTGAACCACGGGAAAAATATGATGCTGAAACCCGAACTATCCATGATCTCTCTTCTAACCTCCCAACATATACTCTCTAGGATGGTTCAGAGAAAATGTTTAAAAAGGATGTTTTTCCATCTTGTCCTAATGCTTGTACTACACTTTATTCCAACAAACCCATTGCATTAGGCAGCCTGGTTTGAAGATCAGAGGATATTTATCTCAATATGCATTAGCTCTAGTGCCTATTTTTATACCGAGGTTTCCCTGCAGAGGAAGCGAGGGATTTGCAGTTGAGTCCCATTTAGGGTTTCATTGTCTGCATTATAGTTTATATATTTACCCACATATAGCTTGAACATGCTACCTGTTCCCTGAAACAAACACCCACATCATTTGCTTCTCGGAAAGGTTGTTCCTGTATCTGTAGAAGTTTTACTATGTGCACAACCGAAAGTGTGACTACTGAGTGCTATCTGCTGGTTTACAGTGAATACTGGCACTATATTATAGCTAAGGGATAGGCTTTCATTGTTAATACCAATTCACTACAGACATGTAAATTTAGTACAGAAGCAGCTCTTGCTTGGCACAGTTGCTTGTCTTTCTTTGTGGATGGTCACATGTGCATCTGGTTCCAGCTAACACATGGTAGTATCTAAATATTAGCCCATGCTAAGATTATTAGTATTGCAGTAATGCATAGAAGACCTAGTCTTGGATCATGACTCCATTGTGCTAGGCACTATAGAAATACATCACAAAGAGATGATCCTTGCCCTGTAATCCTACAGCTGAGAAGGGTCTTCCAACTATTGCCACCCTTCTTTGTATCCTTATTGTGGCAAGAGGCCTGTTACATTTCATCTATTTCCGGTGCTGTAATCAGATTTAGGTTTAAACTAGACCCTGAACCAAAATGCCACAGAACTTTGGAGGAAACTTGGATCTGGAACTGAACTTTGTGGCTTGGGCCCACATTAACCATAACATTTAAGAATACAACACTCAGTTAGGCAATTCTTCCTACCGCAGTAAGAGATTATCTGTTGCATGCAGTAGCAACACCTAAATATTTGCCAATAGATGCCAGTTACTATAGTAATCTCCTATTCTGATACTACTGTCTGGTCTCTCAACAAATGCTGACTCCTTAATTGCAACCACTGTATCTCCTTCCTCCCAAGGATAATATCATCTCCATGTATATTTGGTAAGAAATCTAGTCCTGCTTTTAATTTATTTTAACAAGGTATAACTGGTGTACAGTGAAGTAAAAAATGAAGTTAAATGGGAGAGAACTATCAATACCACACAAACAATATTACCATTAATTAATTATAAACACTATTCATAGACAGTCTATTTAGCAAGTTCTGGGGCAATTAGATCATAATAAAGTGCTTGAAATGAGCTAACACTTCTCTGTCTCTGGGAATTTGAAGGCTAACTGCATGATGAGCACTGATGAAAGTTCTTGGACAGTCAAACAATCTTTTTTTGGCATTCAGGATCCACATAAACTTATTCTGCTGGAAAAAGACAATAAGGAAAAACAAGCTATTGCAACATTTCCTGATCAATCAGAATATGTTGTCTCATTCCTAGGACCTTATTGTATTAGGTCACTATCTCAGTATTGTGCAGTTCAGAGTCTATCAAGTCCTTTAGTAAAATAATTTCTAAACACTGGGGAGAATGTCATCAGTATCCCTACAATACACAGTTATATGTGTGTTGCCCTATGGGCCTTGCAAGCATGGTCTGTGCTGTGAGGAAGGATTGATGAATATACCAGCTTGATGTAGCATGGCCATATAGTCCTCCACCCTGAGAATCTGATGATAAAGACTGCTCCTCCATCATGCCCCAATAGCAGTGCAATTTCCACAGACGGCACCTTCATTTCTCCAGTGATGAGGCGATGTAGTGCTGTTATGATGTCATGACCCACCAGGCTTAATCATTGTCTTTCTTTGTGGCCTGTTCTTGCAGCTTTCTAGTCCAAGTTTACAGACTCGATGAGGGGAATAGTGGGCTAGGTGGATATTTGGGATTTACCAACAATGTATCTGGGTAGGTCAGGCAACTCTACATCTAACCTGTCCCTCCATATAATACCTGTCAATACAGAGCTCTCAAATTACGTTGCGTCACCACAAAATGCATTGACTCACAGTATGGGGTCACGGTTTACTTAAGGTGTTGGATGAATACAGAAAAAAATCACAAATGCTGGAATTAAAACTGGCAAATCATTCTGCAGATATTTGCAACCCCTTTTATTTGCTTTTCTGATAACATTTAAGCAAGTAGATCCTTACCTGGAAGAACATCAGGAAAGTAGAAATGTGGAGAATACTTATGTAAAGTAGGTATGTTTTTGCACAGGAAGTGCTGGCAGCCATTTTGAAAGCTAATTGTGAATTGGGAGTTGGAAGAGGAAAATGGGAGGAGGGAAAACTAAATCAAAGCCAAATTAAATAAAATAAACACTGCTAGCAATACCACCATAATTAAGTGTAAGAGCCTCAGGGGATAGTGTGTACCTTCCATATTTGTTGGCTGACAGGTGTCTCATCTGGTGGCCAGACAGTGTCCTGGGGATGATTGTCCTGGGCCCTGCTCTCTCTTGAATTACCTTTCAAATTTAATATATTATTGGTAGCATCAATAAGTTACTTGTATTCTTGTGACGCCTAAGGCACAGAACTATACGCACAGGGAACAGAGCGCGGCCCTCGCTCCAAAGAGCTAACAATGTACAAAAGACAGACAGACAAACTGATACAGACAAACAACAAAAAGACAATGTGTCAAAAGAGTAATAAAATGGTGTCCCAGTTTCCCTCTTCTCCTGCTGATCACCTATGTGGTCATCAAGCTACCAGTCGAACTGCTTCAGAACGTAGGCTCCCTCAACCACCCTCATATGGAAACACAGCCATATTCTAGGGAGAAAATGCCAAAGGATTCTGAAGACATGCACTTATCTGCTACCTCTCCCATGCTCATATCTAGGAGGAGGGGGCAGGATTCATGTGGCCACCCTTTTGATGTCCTGGTTTTAGTGGTAGCTTTCAACCACTACCTGTTTCTGCAGGAATGCACCAGGGTATTAGCCCTCTTTGCTTTCACTTAGAAGGATGTCTCTACGTCAACAAGCTGACAGCCTAATAACTTCCAAATTTTTTTTTCCAAAGTTTTATGTCTTGGTTATTTATTTTTAAGCAGTTTTTTTAATCTTGGCCCCACATCCTCCATGTGTCTGCTTAGATCAGAGCACAGGCATATATGGGGTTTTAAGGATCCTAAGTGTCGATTTGCACCATGACTGTGGAATTAAGCATCCAAACTTAAAATAATTGGGTATTCAATCTTTCCTACATTCTCCAGATCAATGTGAGTATGATCCAGCAAACCCTCTGCTTACATTAGTAGTACCATTGACTTTAATGGGAAACCTTGAGTGAGTAAAGCGTACTCCTGTAAGTAAGGGTTTGTGAGGTCTCGGCCCCTAGTAGCATTCAGCAATGTAATCTTTGCTTTCTCTCTTAGCAGTTTTTAATGAATATTCTCTTGGCAGTGCTGCAAGAATTAAATAACAACATCACATACACATTCTTAGGGGAAAAGGACGAAGACTGTGACTTGGCGGCTCTGCATTGTTATGGGCTATGCTGCAGAGTGCCTGTGTGACCTTGAATAAATCTTGTTCCTCTGTTTCTCCATGTATCCAGTGGTGATAGGGAGGTATACCTACCTCCATAAGGCTGTTGTGAGCTGCATTCGTGTTTGTAAAGCATTTTCGCAGCATTTGATGGGCAGTACTATATAAAGTAAAGAACATTGTTTTCATGCAAATAGAAAATTGGAATAACTTAGAGTGTGACAATGTTTTGATCACTCCATGCCTAGTGTTAGGTTAAAGTATCTATCAGTGAAAAAGGGATGGGAATTCTTCCAAATACAATAACCACTCTCAATTCAGATAGCTAGAACCTTCACTGATCCAGATTTATGGCAATGGGTATAAGTAGTACACAAACTCTAAAACAGACTCACTGTTCATAAATTGGCTGAGCGCATGGTATGTCGTGCCAACACTTCCACTTCTTTTACTGCACCACTTTAAGGCCAGGACCTGGTTATATTTCAGAAGAATAAAATAGACCTTGTAATTCCATCAGTCTACAGGTAATATAGTAGTTCTGCAGTACTCTTAAGGGAAACATTGACTCAGTACTAACTGGTATTCTGTTTTAACTCACCACCTATATGACTGATTAGGGAACAATACCCGAGGACTGTATTACAAAGAACGGCATACTTGACTGCACATCAATAAATGTATGAATTCACTGCAGAGAGCCTGGAGATTTTATCACTAATTCAGAAAGAAAACAATCTACAAAAGGAATTCAAGCTTGAACATGGACAGTTGCATGCCCAGTTTGCAGAACTGCAAATGGATGCAGCCATGTTTTTGTTTTGCCATTTTTTACTTGGTTTATCTATGAGCAGACTTGTTCTGGACAAATTTCCATTCCCTTCGTCCCCCACCATCATATCGGGTTGCAGATACTGTGAAAAATTCATCAACGAAAAAACGTCAGATGAATGTGACTTTACATTGCTAAAAGTCAGAGTGTTTTGTTTGTAGGGATGCATGTGTGAATTATTTTTTAAATTTTTGATTTGTATGGGTTCATGCCCTCTGAGGTTCAGGGTCAAATGAACTATCAAAATTCAGTCAAAATCACCCACTTTCCTCTGGTTTCATTATGAACCCACAGAGAATATTGAGTTTCATATGGTTGAGCATAAAGGCCTGACTTACCTCTTCATTACTTCAGTTTTGCCCCATTTGTAACTCCATTGATCTCAGCATCTGTGTGATTTCACTGATATTAACCTGACATAAAACTGATGTGATGCATGGCTGAATCGGGCCCAATATCCTTAAATAGAGTGTTATCCAAAGATGACTGTTCATTGACTTCTGTAGGCTAAGTATGGCGATCTTGGTCCAGTTCCCAGCAGATGGAGGTACTGAACACCATCACAGTTGGCACGGATAAACTCCCTCATTTGGCAGTGCTGGAAAAAATGGTTCAGACTGAATTACCTTTGAGCCTTTGACCTGATTATAACAGGAATGAGGCACAATGGCAACGAAGCCTGAGAAGGGTTTTGTTGTTGAGCCACTGGATTGAGACTCCAGAGAGCTAGGTACAGCCCCCTCTGCTAAGGACTTCCTGTGTGACCTTGAGCAGGTCACTTCACTTCTCAGTTTCCCTTCTGTAAAATGGGGATAATTTATTTAGTATTTATTTGTATTGTCATAGAATCATAGAATATCAGGGTTGGAAGGGACCTCAGGAGGTCATCTAGCCCAACCCCCTGCTCAAAACAGGACCAATTCCCAACTAAATCATCCCAGCCAGGGTTTTGTCAAGCCGGGCCTTAAAAACGTCCAAGGAAGGAGATTCCACCACCTCCCTAGGTAAAGCATTCCAGTGCTTCACCACCCTCCTAGTGAAATAGTGTTTCCTAATATCCAACCTAGACCTCCCCCACTGCAACTTGAGACCATTGCTCCTTGTTCTGTCATCTGCCGCCACTGAGAACAGCCAAGCTCCATCCTCTTTGGAACCCCCCCTCAGGTATTTGAAAGCAGCTATCAAATCCCCCCTCATTCTTCTCTTCTGGAGACTAAACAATCCCAGTTCCCTCAGCCTCGCCTCATAAGTCATGTGCTCCAGACCCCTAATCATTTTTGTTGCCCTCCGCTGGACTGTTTCCAATATTTCCACATCCTTCTTGTAGTGTGGGGCCCAAAACTGGACACAGTACTCCAGATGAGGCCTCACCAATGTCGAATAAAAGGGAATGATCACGTCCCTCGATCTGCTGGCAAGATGCCTAGGAGTCATGGCCCAGGAACCTATTGTGCTCGGTTCTGTTCAAACACAGAACAAAAAGACAGTCCCTGCCCCCCAAAGAGTTTACATAAGTATAAGACAAGAGAGAACAGATGGAACAAATTGGGCAGTACCAGGAGACAATGAGACAATATTTGTTAGCATGACAGGCAGCGGTCTCAGCACACCAGCAACCTAACTATTCCTTCCTAGCTTCTTTCCTAGGAATATTTTGAAAATAAATGAATTGATGTTTGGGAGGCATTTGAATATTGCCTATGGGGGTCACATAATGCATAAATTCTATGGATTTAAAAAAATGGGTTTCATTCTCCATCACCCAGAAAGCTGTATTTTTTTAAAAAGTGAAACAAGCTGTATTTGTGATGGTCAGCACCATGGCAAAATTCAAGCAGGAATGGCCCTCATCATTTTGAGTGCGTCTAAGTGTCTTTCCCCTGTGATTGCCAATGAGTTGTGAATAAACCACTACAGAATGATGGATAGACATGTGAATGGGGAAAATCTTTTCATGTTGGGGTTGAGGGACAACATGTATAATGACATACAGGTATGTAAAAGTCATGCACAATGATATGCCAGTGGGATATGATACTTACCTTAATATAATTTCTTGTAGGCTGTAAAATAGAGCATTTTATACGGTACGTTTAAATTTAAAATCCTCTTTTTTTTTTTAGAAGTCTTAAGATATAATAAAATCAATATGAATCTTTGGGACTGCATGAGCCAGCCAATACAACATTAAGATCTCAGGGCAAAAAAAATTTCTAGTAACTAATAAATTATAATAAGTTTAATCACTTGGTGAATTATTAGAATATTGCCCTTTTGATTCCAGGACTGTCCCTTGCAATCTGGGAAATGTGTCACCTTTTACTAACAAGAGGCCCAATGTCACTGACTATTTCACAACATGTCCAAATGTAGAGCACGTTGTCATGGAAAATAATGAATACCATAAATCTGTACTATTCTGTGCTATACAGTAAAACATGACAAATAGTCTTTTCTCCAGGTCTAGCCATTATTTCATTCACTATGAATTCTCAATACCTTGTCACGTGTAAACTGAAGATAGAACAAGCTGTGGATCTCATCCATAAACTGGCCTAGCTCCACTAATTGGCTTTCATAGAATTAAGCCAATTTGCCATAGCTGAAGAGTTGGCTTTGTAAACCTGTTGGAATTTTGGCACTTCAGACTTGGTTTTCTCATTGGTTGACAGTATAACAAAAGAAACTATTGGCATTTGTATTTACCATTAGTATTAATGTGTTTCCAAAGAAAAATAAGGCACATTGCCTCATTCAGTAATATGAAATATGGGGAAGATGGACTCAAAAATTATGTGGGGGGAAAATCTTTGTAAATGAATCTGGTGGTAGTGAAAAGTGCTGGACAGTCAGACTATAACAGTTGCCTATAGGCAAGTAAAAATCCCTGGCAATATGAGAGCATATAATTATCCACCTCACCAAAGTGTATGCTTGCAAAATAAAAGGTCAATTGATGTCTTCTGCCGTGGTGTTTTTGGTACTTGGTGATTTAATGATTCTTTGGGTGGATGTGAATGATATTGTCACGCTGAGCATTTTAAAATCATACCAAGAATCTAGATGTTAACACTAGGCTACTAAATGATTAATCTGGTTCTCCTGTTACATAATTCAACACCCCAATATCCCTTGTTAGTTTGACATAGCATTTATTTCCTTTTATAGTTTGGAATGTCAGGCCCACATTTTCAAATGGAGGTGCCTGAAATCTAGTAATTACCCACACATTTTTACTGTAACATTTCTCTACAGCATCTTCTTTCATAAAATTTCATACTCTCCTTCCTGCCAACATTCAGATTCTTTCTTATTCTAGCATCTTGTTCCTTTGTGTTTACAATGTAAGTAGTCCTACTATCTATTCTTTCTAACCTCTGCCATTTCCTTGTGGAACCCTTATGTTTCAAACCAAACTTTAACCATAGGGAACAGCATTTGTCGCATTGCATTATAAACTTGTATCTAGAACTTTCTGTATAGGGGGAGATTTGGCAGCAGCCATTGGATCTGTCCGAAGAAATAAAGTCATTTTGCTTATTTTTTTTCCACATCTGGGAGATGAGAGTGCCCTTTCTTTATATTGTCTTACTATTCTTTTAAATCTAGGCATGTTCTCATATTTGTTTGGTTTCTCTTACTACCACCACTGCAATTGGTTTCAGTGTTTTTTTTTCCCCCCCCATATGGCTTCTAATTGCACCATACTTATTAATTCCTTCAGAAAGTAATTTCTCACAACAAATTTTTCCATTCAGAGTTTTCCAGGATGGAAAATAACCTGAGTTAACTTAAGGTTTAAATAAGCATGACCTGTGTCCTTAACAGAATAGAATTCAGATTCCTCCTCAAACAGCGGTTCAACCAACTAAGCTGAGTGTCCATATAAAAAACACATCAGCATCCAGCAGTGTGATCCAGTGGCTAGCACACTACACTGGACCTCAGCAGACTTGGGTTCTATTCCACCCTCTGCTCCTCACCTTCTTGGTGACCTTGACCAAGTCACTTAGTATCTATGTGTCTCTGTTTCCCCATCTGTGAAATGGGCAGAGGAAGGTCTTCCTTTTCATGAAGGGTTTTGATGTTTTTGAAATGTGGCTTAGTTCTGAATTGGAACAAAAGGTAAAAATTTCAAAATTCTCTGTGTACGGGGATAGCTGCCACGGACTGAGGCAGTCCTGGGGTCCCTGGCCTCAGGGCAGACAGTCTGGTTGGCTGCTCTGCAGCCACAAACTCCTGGAAGCCCAGGCTCCTCAGGAGGCCACCAGGCAGGCTACTGAGGAAACACAGTTTCCTACTGAGGAAACCACCTGGTTTCCAGAGAAATGTTATCAAAATCAGTGTTTCCATGGAATGTTTCAATTTCAATGAATTGGCCAATTCCATCAAAGAAAGATTTCGTTTGAATATTTCTGTCGAGATCTATGGAAAGTGCTTTGAGAGCTGATGATGAAAAGTGCTATATGACACCTCGGTATTATAATTGCACCAGAGTCTATAAAGCTTATTATATTAGTTATCTTTATGGTAAAGAACATTGTGATAGGGTGTACTTGCCCTGCATTGGACAAGGATGGGTTGACCCCATGCTCTGGACAGAGGAAACCACACCCTTTGTCCTTGCTGGGCATGTTCCAGCTGAAGCATCAGTATAAAAGGGAGAAAACTCTTAGAGGGCTTTCTCTTCACCCCCTTCCCTGGTTCTTGTCACGCAGACAGAAAACAGAAGACCAGAAGTCCGAAGTGCAGGCAATGAGATGCTTATTGGGGTTAATTCCAAGCAAACATATTCATAGCTCTACACACCGGCAGAGTCTGTTCCCCAATGTTCTGTTTCCAGCTCTGATGCCACCGAGCATTTACCCCGTGTCCCCCTTCAGAGCTCTAACATCCCAGAGCCTTGCCTGTGTCCCTGTCCACCATACCCTGTAACACTTTAACTGCGCTATGCCTTATCTCTTCCCCTTGTACTAAAAGCCCCATCTGGTTGTGGGAAATGCAACACACAGTGTCTTTGTTCATTGTTCTTCACATATATTAGTATAAGATATCAAAAAGTCAAACCCAAAATTCTATCTCTGGCAGACAAACAAGCCTATATACTAACACAGCCCAGCTCAGTCAGGGTGGACTGCTGAGAAGAGAGGATGCATGTTGTAGGCTCCTGCCCGGGAGCTACTGAAGCCCCAGACTGCAGAGGCCAGTCACATTGAGACCCAGGTGGATACCCAGCTACCAGAGGATGCCTGTGAGGCATCGGAACCGTTGGGAACTTCACAGGTCTCCTAGTTCTTCAGCCTGTGGACCATGTCACTGGAAGACAGGGTAGAAAGTAGTCATGGGAGACTAGCCATTGACCCGGTTGTAGAACTGAGCAATAAGTCAGCGTGTTTCAGTCGGATCCCCCCTGACCCAGTGGTGAATGCACTCGCCGCTGACAGGGCCCTGGACTGGGCCATTGGAGTAGAGAGGGCCTGGTTCACCCTACCCTGGCCACTCCCCATCCCCCTCCCGCGGGTAGTGGCCCACCCCCATCTGGCCATCAGGCCACACAACCCTGCTAAGGAAGGCAGCCATATTGACTCTGGCCACTGGGCCATGCAGCCCTGCGAGAAAGGACAGCCATATTGACTCTGGTTACAAGGCCACATAGCCCTGTAAGAGAGGGCCACCATATTGACTTCGGCCACTGGGCCATTCTTCCCAGAGGCTAGGTGGACTCAGCTGCAGAGCTATCATGCCTTTTCTCCACCCCAAAGGGGGACAGGATGTGCTTGCCCCGCGACAAACATCATGGATTGATTTTCATTTTTATTTATCTTTGACTGCTTGCAAACATGTCCTATCACTGACAATAGTGAAAACATGTAGAATTTGAATAGTTTTGTTACATATGTATGTATCTGCGGCAAACCAGAGAGAGTCCTGATTATATTCCCTGTCATCAGCCCATGAAAATTATCAACTTTGTCTATGATTTACACACAGAGTTCTAATCATAAACTATCTTAAAATGAAAATGCACAAGGCAGACTGCCATCAATTGCAGAAAGAACTTGTCATAAATCAACAGCTGGAGCAGTGTCAGTTCCTAAAACCAGATTTTTAGTCTCAAAAATATTTGTATTTTAAAACTCAACTTTCAGGGGGGTGTGTGTGTGTGTCTGTGTGTGTGTGTTTTGATAAAACATAGTAAACCACAAGATGCATGGATGGATTTTATGTGTTTGAGGCCATATTCATTTATAGAATTTTTTTCCTTAGAAATAAGATATCGGTAAGAATTTGTTTTGTTTTTCAAATGGATATTTTGGTCTACTTTGGGAGGAGTATTAAAAACATGTGCTTTCTTCATGATGGTTTCATGCCGTTCTAATACAGGTAATCATCCTCTGAGTAATTAAAGTGAGTTTTACATGCCCTGTTCTGTGATAAACTTTCTTCTGGGAGGAAAATCTATGTTGTGGAGGAACTTTAAGTTTTTAGAGTATCTCCACAGTACAGCCATGGTAATCCCTTGAGGTCATTTGCTGTTCATGGTTCCAACTTTTACTTGCACAAATTGCAATTTTGGCATTTTCTATAATTTGTCACCTTCTGCTTACAATTTTTGGATCCAAATAATTATAGTGGTTAACAGGACACGGTCCTCTCTCAGCCTGACTTAAAAAGAATTTGAGACACCAATCTGGCAGTCAACAGACCTGGGTTCTACTCCGAGCTTTGTCATTAACTTGTGATTCTGCCCCCTTGGCGTGACACTCTGTAAAATGGGGACCATGATGGCTTATCCACCTTTGTAAAAGTTCTACATGTACCAATGAAAAATGCTAGGTATTATCAATATGCTGTATTCTCCTATCCACTGATTTCATAGTCTGGAATGTATAGTGCCTATCTGGAGGAGAGATCTCCAGTGTAATGCTTTAAGTAAATAATGGGGTGGGATAGATCAAAACTGTAAGGACTGGAATTACACCCACTTCCTAACTCAAAATGGGTCCAAATCATCCCCCTGTGCTTTAAGGCATGGAAGCAGTTAAAGGCATTTATGTACTGACCTAAAATAACCAAAACATGAAACACATGGGAAAGGAAGATAAGTAGAAGTATACCTCAAATTTGCAGAAGCCTCTGGGCATGAACCATGTGTCATTAGGATGAGAAGGCATGGCCAATTGAGAACTGCCTTTTGCAATGTCACTGAGGGGAGGCATGTGATTAAGAGAGGATGGCTGGTTCTGTGGGGCTTTGGAAGATCTGGGTTCAGTGGTCTGCTCAGTCACAAATTCCTCATGACCTTGTGCAAGTCACTTAATCTCTTTTTGTCTCAGTTTTCCTAAGAAAAAACACTTCCTTTCTCACTCCTTTTTTCTTTGCTTTCTCTATATAGAATGTAAGCTTTCTGTTGCAGGGATTTGTACAGCACCTCACACAAAAGCATAGCATAACCTGATATGGTGATGGCCTCTAAGCACACATGTAGCACTATTAATACGCTTAAGTACTAATAAATGTCATGTTTCACACTACATGCTTGTGTGTGTGTGTATGAGAGAGCGAGAGAGTGAGAAGCCCTCGTGTTTCTTATGCTTTGTAGTTATCTCATCGTCCAATTAATAATCCTCAGCTCCCAAAAAAGTTATTCTATTCAATGTAAATGGGTAAATATATAAAAGCATTTAGCTGGTAAAATTTGGCTTAATCTTCTGTCCCAAATCCAGGGCCGGCTCTGGCTTTTTTGCTGCCCCAGGCAAAAAAGCCTCCGGCCGCCCCCCCCCACCCCCCACGGGGGCTCCGCTTTCCCCCCCACCCCGCGGCCAGAGCGCCGGGGGCAGGGCGGCGAGAGGGCGGTGAGCCCCGGCTGGGGCTCGGCTCTCCCCCCGGTGGCCAGAGCGCAGGGCGGCGAGCCCCGGCAGGGGCTCACCGCTCTCCCACCAGCGGCCGGGGGGAGGGCACGGGGGGGGGAGGGCGGCCAGAGCGCCGGGGGGAGGGCGGCGAGCCCGGCTGTGGCCCCGCTCTCCCCGGCGGCCGGAGTGCCGCGCCGCCCCCCTCCAGGTGCCGCCCCAAGCACCAGCTTGGGTGCCTGGTGCCTGGAGCCGGCCCTGCCCAAATCAAATCATGTTAATTCAAATCAACTTTGTTGTGTGATCTGATTTTGACAGAAAGCCAAGTTCTTTCCCTCCTTGTGACTTAAGCTAGCGATGTGAAGAAACAAGTTAACTTTTAAGGGGCCAGATGGTCAGCTGAAGTAAATCAGTGCAGCTCCACTGATTTCAATAGAACCTTTCCAATTTATACCAGCTGATGCCCTGGCCAAAAAAAAAAAAATCCATCCCTGGATTTCATGAAGTCAAAGTAACCTACCCAAATCTCCTCATCTTACTATTTTGTAGCTTCGTCTTGTAGTGTTGTGTTTGGGTTCAGAAGTCTTTGCTGTCTTGAGTAATTTCAAGAATAGTAATACAAATTCTCTCATGTTTTTCTCCATATGTATATTCCCACACTTAGTTATGCTGTTTGTTTTTGTGCTGCTTCACAGTATTTATTTCACAATCTTTATGCTTAAGAAAATCAATCCAAACCTAATTTTTTTTAAAGTCAATAAATAGTTTGTGGAAATTATAGTAAATGAAAAATATTCTTGCAGATAGATATTGACTTGACAAGATTTTTCAGTGACATCCATCTTTTCTTTCTCTCATGCTTCTGAACTAGTTGGTAGCCAGTTTGGTCTAGATTTCCATTTCCAGTGGAATGCTTTTTAGTAGCAACAGTCCCTAGTGATCCTTGATTGCTTTAACATACTAATGTGCAGGTTTCAAAAGGGTGCTAGCTGGGAGGTTTTTAAGAGCATGCTAGACAATCACCTGTCAGGGATGGTGTAGATCAGTGGTGGGCAAGCTGCGAGAAAGTTTGTTTACATTGACTGTCCGCAGGCATGGCCGCCCGCAACTCCCAGTGGCCGCGGTTCACCATTCCCAGCCAATGGGAGCTGCTGGAAGCGGCGCGGGCTGCAGGGACATGCTGGCTGCTGCTTCCCGCAGCTTACATTGGTTGGGAATGGCGAACCGCAGCCACTGGGAGCTGTGAGCAGTTGTGCCTGCAAACAGTCAATGTAAACAGTCATGCGGCATACCAGCAGATTACCCTGGCGGGCTGCAGGTTGCCCACCACTGGTCTAGATAATACTTCGTCCTGCCTTGAGTGCAGGAAACTGGACTAGAAGACCTTTTGAGGGCCCTTCCAGTCCTACAATTCTATGACTTGGCAGAGCTTAGTTCAATTCCCTGCTTTGCAGAGGCTTCCAGTGTGATTTTGAACAAGCCATTTAGTCTGTCTGTGACTCAGTTTGTGATCTGTAAAATGGGGATAACAGCACTGCCCTACCTCATGCGGCTGTTGTGAAGATACATTAAAGACTGAGGTGTTCGGATACTGAGGTAATGAGGGTCCTATAGGCACCAAAGATAATTGAAAAGGAAGTAGGGGAATGTGATAACTGAATTTTTGAAGGTTGCAAACACCAGTAACTGCTTAGTGTATCGGGAGCTATATAACTAGGAAAAATGGAATGGAATTGAGGGAGAGAAATGTAAGATAGATATCAGGATCCACTTCCAAATGACTATACTTATTTAACTGTGGAACAGTCTCCTAAAGGAAAAGGAGCTTGAGAACTTGAGATGTGAAAACAAGGCTAAACAAAGCAGAGGAATATGCAGACAAGAATACACTGTATTATGCAGAATGATGCTGTGTTCACTGAGGGATGAACTGGATGCCCTATAAGTCTTGTTCATCTTTAGTTTCTATAGTTCTGTCTTTTTGTGATGATTTGTATGGGACAGACACTTGGCATTCAAGTTATCAGTCTGGATGTGACATTGCAGAGCTCATGTGTTATGCTAATGAAGGCTCGAAGTACAATAGCTGGTTTTGAAGCAGTGGTTTTTACTGGCTATGCCATTGTGTTTTCAAAGGAGTCTGTTCTACACCCCCTTTCTAGTGGCCGAGGCCCTGATCCTCAAGGGATAGGCACCTACATACTTTTGAGGAACTGAGCCTGGGGCTTTAGATTCAGCAAAGTATTTAAGCACATGCCTAACTGTAAGCATGTGGGTAGTGCCCTGGAGTACCCTATTGAATCAGGGCCACAGATCACTGGGGGAGGGGGGACATAATTTGGACGCGATTGCAAACACTGTTCTCTTAACGAAGTTCAGGATAAAACCTTATTAAACTTTAACAGGGACAACAACATCGGCCTTTTTAGTGTTGCCAAATTAATCCTTTGAAATCACCAAAATATCTTGATTTGAAGTGCGTCTGAGTAAACACAATAGGAGGCTTCCCACAAGTCACAAATTTCTCAAGTCACAAATTATTCATCTGAATGGGTCTGAGCTCGGTCTCAGTGATCTTATGACAATATCAATTATGAAAATAACAAGATGTCAAGAAGAAAGGAAACAATGCCAGTGCAAGTTTATGGAGACAAACACTCCATTGTCTTGCAAGCCTGTGGAGGCAACGTTATCTGATGTCAAAGCAGAAGGAAATAGTGACAGTGGAAGAGTACAGGGGCCAGTCGCTGCTGTCCTTCAAACCCTTTCTCTGTCCTCAGAAATACTTAGCTGCCTTTTAAACACATGCACAATTTGCAACTGTTTATTTTAAG
The DNA here is from genome assembly GCF_002925995.2 of Terrapene triunguis. Classification (NCBI taxonomy): domain Eukaryota; kingdom Metazoa; phylum Chordata; order Testudines; family Emydidae; genus Terrapene; species Terrapene triunguis. Next base: position 93,987,974 of record NW_020664417.1, on the reverse strand, counting down.
AGCCCTTTGACAGCCTGATCCACAGTGGTTGAAGTGGTCTGAAGTGCTTAAAGTAGGTGAGTCCATCATAATCCCAGCCAAAGTAAGTTTTCATGCACTTGGTACAGACAATTCACAATTTCATGTATACAGATATTACATAAACACATTCCAGTTTAGGTCACGAAATATTTATATTTGTTGTTGTTGTTTTTAAATGAGGCAACAGGCCTCATGCAAATTATTAAAAGGAAAGACAGCACATGAGTTTGAGAGACAGGGGACGAGGAGCAGGACATAGTAAGATTCAGTGGGGCTGTGGGAAGTCTCTGAGGATGGGGACTGGTGGGGGTTTGCAGTTATATTGAGTGGCGTTGAGGGGGTCTCTGGGCATGGGGGTGCAGTAACATTTCATAGATTCATAGATTCTAGGACTGGAAGGGACCTCGAGAGGTCATCGAGTCCAGTCCCCTGCCCGCATGGCAGGACCAAATACTGTCTAGACCATCCCTGATAGACATTTATCTAACCTACTCTTAAATATCTGCAGAGATGGAGATTCCACAACCTCCCTAGGCAATTTATTCCAGTGTTTAACCACCCTGACAGTTAGGAACTTTTTCCTAATGTCCAACCTAAACTTCCCTTGCTGCAGTTTAAGCCCACTGCTTCTTGTTCTATCCTTAGAGGCTAAGGTGAACAAGTTTTCTCCCTCCTCCTTATGACACCCTTTTAGATACCTGAAAACTGCTATCATGTCCCCTCTCAGTCTTCTCTTTTCCAAACTAAACGAACCCAATTCTTTCAGCCTTCCTTCATAGGTTATGTTCTCAAGACCTTTAATCATTCTTGTTGCTCTTCTCTGGACCCTCTCCAATTTCTCTACATCTTTCTTGAAATGCGGTGCCCAGAACTCCAATACTCACAATACTCCAGTTGAGGCCTAACCAGCACAGAGTAGAGGTGGGGTTTGGGATGTCTCTAGGAATTAGGGTTTCTGGGATTTGGGGGGTCTCTCTAGGGATAGAAGGTGCGGTGAGATTTAGTGAGCAAGAGGGTTCTCTCTGAGTTCCTGGGGCTTGACCCAAGGTTGATGCCTCTGCCCTCCGATCCCTGCTGCTCCACATCCTGTCCCCCTGCTGTCCCAGCTCTGAGTCCCTACAATTTGCTAGGATGGGCAACTGGCAGGGGAGGGTCTGTGCTCTCTGCAGTTTCCACCAGCCCCTCCCTGACTTCTTGGCTGCACTGCCTCTTCCCCCCACCCCACACACCCAGCGCAGCCAATCCCCAGGCTCTGTTATGCTCCCCCATGGACACAGGCCCCTCTGTGCATGATGGACAGGCAGACAGATGAATGAATGGGCAGTGCCTGCCCATGGAAGAGTGGAGCAGAGGCCAGGGAAATGTAAGAGGCAGCAGCAGGATCCCAGGGCGCTGAGTGAAGCAGCAGCTCTGGTGGAAGCTCTGTGCCCCTCAATCATCCCTCCCACTCCAGTTTCAAAATAGTTTGCAGGGGAGTGAGGGTCATGTCTTGTAGGTGAGCTACACTGACAGACATTGATACCCATTTTGGGATGCTGATTGGGTAGGGGACAGAATTGGGGGCCTTTGCATCCCATGGAGCCTCTGATATCAGTAATGACGGTAACAGGAATGGGTCTTGTGCTGAGGGAGGCGATTAACTGTCAGGAGGACATATGGGGTGTTCTCAGGATGCCTTATTTGAGGTTGCCGTCTGGAGGAGTGATCTGCTGGTAAAGAAGGATAGAGGAAGAGAGGGTTGCAGAGCAATGGGGATGGCTGGCTATTGGATGAGAATAGAGCAGGAATATGGATTTAAGAGTGAGGGGCGCATGCTTTGATTATGAGAGAACATGTGGAGGTCAGGTAAGGGTCAATCTGTCTTGGAAAGGGATTTTAGTGGAGTTTTGTGTGAGTTTTATGCATATTGGGGAATACATTTTGTAACAAAAGGGATATTTTTACACCTAAGTGATGGGGTGGCCAGCCCCCAAATCCTCTCTGCCCATCTTATTTCCCCTTCCATTCTTGTTGCACTATGTCCACATTACAGCATGAGCACTTCAGTACTGGGACTGTCATTGTACATATTGGGGAAAGGCTTAGAGCTTTTTAGGCTCAACCACAAAGTGACATGCCCCTCAAGTCTATGCACTTACCTCTCTTTGGGCAAGGTGGCCGTCTTCTAGGCAGTAGCCCTCAGAAGTGTTTTAGCAGGAGTCATGTATCTACTGGGATTTTGTGGGCTTTCCATTAAGATAAATCTGGTCCCAGATTAAACATATGTGGTGCCTCTATTTGATCCAAGATTAAACATATAGATTAATAGATTATAAAACCAGAAGGGACCATTGTGATCATCTAGTCTGACCTATTGTGTAACATAGGCCCTGGAACTGCACAAAAAAATAATTCCTAGAGAAGATCTTTTAGACAAACATCCAATCTTGCTTTTAAAAATTGTCAGTGATGGAGAATCTACCTCAATCCTTGGTAGATTGTTGCAATGACTAATTAGTCTCACCATTAAAAATGTATTCCATATTTCCAGTTTGAATTTGTCTAGCCTCAACTTTTAACCATTGGATCAGGTTATAGCTTTCTCTGCTAGATTGAAGAACCAATTATTAAATATTTGTTCCCCTTATAGGAACCTACAGACTGAAATCAAGTCACCCCTTAATCTTCTCCTCATTAAACTAAATAAATTGAGCTCCCTGAATCTATCACTATAAAACATGTCTTCTAATCTTTTAACCATTCTCGTGGCTCTTCTCTGAACCCTCTCCAATTTGTCAACATCTTTCTTGAATTGTGGGCACCAGAACTGGACACAGTATTCCAGCAGCGCGTGCACCAGTACCAAATACAGAGGTAATATAACCTCTCCACTACTACTTTAGATACCCTGGTCTATGCATCCCAGGATCGTATTAGTTATTTTGGTCACAGCATCACACAGGAAGCTCACATTCAGCTGATTTATCAACCATGACCACCAGATCTTTTTCAGAGTCACTGTTTCCCCCATACAGTAAGTGTGGCTTATATTCTTTGTTCCCAGATGTATATATTTTCATTTAGTCATAATAAAACATGTATTTTTTGCTTGTGCCCAGTTTACTAAGCAATCTATAATGCTCTTAATCAGTGACCTGTCCTCTTAATTACCACTTCCCCAATTTTTGAGTCGTCTTCAGACTTTATCAGTGATGATTTTATATTTTCTTCCAGGTCATTGGTAAAGATATTAAATAGAATAGGTCCAAGAATCAACCCCTGTGAGATACTACTGAAAACAGACCCAGTTGATGACTATTCCCCATTTACAGTTACATTTTGAGACTTGTCGATTAGCCAGTTTTTAATCCATTCAATATGTGCCATGTTAATTTTATATCATTCTAGTTTTTTAATCTAACTGTTGTGCATTACCAAGTAAAACAGCTTACTATTTAGAAGTCTAAATATATTACGTCAACAATATTGCCTTTAACAACCAAACTTTTAATCTCGGGGGGGGAAAATCAAGTTAGTTTGGCCGATCGGTTTTCCATATGCCAGGTTGATTTGCATTAATTACATTACCCTCTTTTAATTCTTTATTAATCGAGTCTTGTATCAGCGCCTCCATTATCTTGCCTAGGATCAATGTTAGGCTGACAGGCCGATAATTACTTAGGTCATCCATTTACCCTTTTTAAAAATTGGCACCACATTAGCTTTTTTCCAGTCTTATAGAACTACCTCATTGCTCCAAGATTTATTGCAAATCAACATTAACACTCCAGCAACTCCTCAGCCAGATCTTAACTTGAATCCAGGAGTTTTATCTGTACCTGCTGATTAAGGAATCTCTACCTTTGATAGTTTCTGTTTAACATACTCCAGAGATATTAGTGGAATGGAAAGAGTGTTTATCATCACCATATGATGAAAATATATTATCTATTTCCCCCCAAATGCAGTACAGAAATATTTATTGAACATCTCTGCCTTTTCTGCATTATTATTAACAATTTTAGCATTTTCATCTAGTAATAAACCAGTACTAGTATCAGGATTCTTTTTGTTCCAGATATAGCTAAAAATAAACTTATTGTCATTAACACTGATGACCATAGATATCTTTTTGTGTCCCTTGGCTTCCCTTGTCAATTTTCTACAAATCCCAACTTCTCATTAATATTCATTACTATAAACTTCCCCTTTCTTTCTTTTGTGTTATATATATATATATATATATACACACACACAGCTGTCTTCACTTCCCCTCTAAACCAGGTTGTTTTTTTAACCAGCACAGCCTTCTTCCTTAATTGTGGGATTGCGGCTTTTTGGGCACCTAGTCAGGTGTTCTTAAATGATTCTCAGTTATCATTCACATTTTTTTCTGATTAAATTATTCCTCCCATTTTATTTGACTCATAGTTGTTTTCAGTTTTGTGAAATTGGCCCCATTAAAACACCAACTATATATTTTCCTGGTCTGGACTTTATTCTGCTTCCACATTATAAATATGATCAAGTCATGTTCAATTGTACCCAAGTTACCATTAATTTTTAGTTCTATGATCAGTTCATCTACCTGTTAGGATAAGGTATAATATAGAATATCTCCATATTGGCTGCAACACTTTTTGAGTCAGGAAATTGTCATCTATCACATTTATAGATTCCAAGGATATTTTCGTACTGGCAGCATGAGACCTCCAGCATATGTCACTCAGATTGAAGTCCCCTGTGATCACACAATTTGTATTCCCTACACGTTATGGATAGGTGCAAAGGAGGTGGTCATCCTGTTCCTTAATGTGATTTGATGGTCTGTATCAGACACCAACTAAAACCCTAGCTTGTGCTTTATCTGTTAGGACATTGATCCATAGGCATTCAGGTTCATTTTCTTCTGAATTATCAGTGACTTGGAAACAGGTAATGCTATTTTGGATATGAAGTGCCACTCCCCCTCCCCTTTTGCTCACTTGACTCTTCCTAAATAAGTTATAACCATTGATTTTAACATTCCAATTGTGTAAATCATTCCACTAGGTTTCAATAATACCAACTAGATCCAATTTATGTTAATAAATGAGCAATTCCAATTCCTCTTGTTTGTTACCCAGACTTCTAGAATTAGTATATAGGCAATTCAATAATTCCTTCTCTTAATGTCCTTTTTTTTTGTTTTTTTGTTTGTTTGTTTGTTTGTTTTTAATATGTGGTGTCTTCAGTCTCTCCATCTTCAGTTCAATCTCTAGTCTCCCTGGAAACTTTGCAGGGAAATGCAGAGCAAACCATATATGATAATAGACGTAAAGCTTAAAATATGGAATCTTTCTTGTTGCCCAGTGCAGTAACATCTCTAGGGCACCTATTCTCTACTTATGGAAAATGCATCTACTTGCACTACATCTCATGACAAGCTGCACAATGTTGTTCTATCTTTAAATGTGAAAAGAATAGATTTTATTGAAAGTATCTGATGAGATTTCAAACTTGAGATCATTGGCTAAGGTACAGTGAGTCATGGTTTAAGTAGGTAAAATAATGTGTTGTTCCGGGAATAGTATAAATAGCTGAGTCAACAAGGCTGATGAGAATACTGACTGCAAGGTCGACCTTTGTTGGTGTATGTCACATTCCAGGGTGCAATCCAGACTAGTGAGAGGCTATGTCACACCTGACCTGCAACCTCACCATGATTTGCTGTTGTAGCTTCCAATCTGAGCCACTCCCAAACAGCATGCAGGTCGCACCCTGAGTGCCTGTGTATAGCTCCAGACCTGGCGCAGCAGCTCTGACCCCATCAGCCTTTCAGCAATACACCTACCACACTCTGGCTCCTACTAGCCTTGGTTACTACTTGTAGGGTGGCCCCAACATACTCCCAGTCCCAAATTTCCCCCCCCCAAAATGTGTGTTCTGCACTTTCTAGCACTCTCCTGGACAGTTGAGATATTAAAGATCTATTGCCCCTGTAAGAGGTCAATATGCAACTCTTTGCTAACTTAACTGGAGTTACCAAACTGCTCAGTTTAAACATAACACTGGATTAGTTTTGATTAAAAATAAAACAAGAGTATTTAACAACAAAGAGGTTTTATGTGGGCACAAGTATAAGGTATTAAAGTGAGAAATGGTTACAAGAGAAATAAATGTAAAATGCTTTCTAGTAACTAAACGTAACAAACTAGACTTGGTTCAAGGTACAATCCTTACTACATCTTCCCAGCAACAGGGCTGTCCAAATTCTCAGGTCAGAACCACTCCCAAAGTCCAAAGCCTGCCATCTTGGTGAAAGAGAGAGAGAGAGAGAGAAAGAAAGAGAATGCTTGTGGTGTTTCCCCCCCTAGTGTCCAGTCACCCTTTGAAATGCATTTGCCCAAGAGTTATTCCTAGATAAACTTCCTTCCCACTGTGAGAATGGAGACATGCTGTCTTGTTGTGATAAAGGTTCCATGTTGTTGTTTATTGAAATGCAGATTGATCTGTTCCTGTCCCCCTCCATTGCCAAAGAATGGCCACTTGACCAGTGATTGACAGTCAATTTTGATGACACCTAACTAGAGGCGTCAACTTGTCCTTTTGTCTTTGAGGAACAGGTTTAGCCCTTCCCCAGACTTTTCTGGTAGACACATTTCAGTCATAATTTCAGTTTATGTTCATAACTTTACACACACTGTTGCTACATACATTTCACCATGGTTTAATTGACCAGTGAATTATTAGTTTTCCAATGATTCCTCACAAGGCATATTTTGCACAAAGATTATTACAATAGTGTTTAGAATGTGCATACAAAGGTGCATTCAGTCACAACATACCTGGACTCAGTTCTACCCTTGTCTACCTGTAAATCAGTCTCTTGAACTGTCACCTCTGTAGGTTTGTTCATGTGACCCATTATACATGATATACCTGTCCCAGGACTCATCTGCAAGGCCCCTGCCATCTCCAGACTTAAGTCTCTCTGAAAACCGTCTTCTGCTGTGCTCTCTATAGTGAATCTTGCTGACTTGTGTCACACATAGCCCTGGTAAGGCTCCTTCTGCTGGACACTCAACAGACTGTTGTGGTAGGATACCAATACACTAGATCTGTATACTTAAGTTTCACTTGGTCTAAGTAGTCTGCAGCACTGTCTTTTTTTTCCTTTGGACTCTTTGGCACATTTCCTGGGCATAGGTTCTCTGTCTGCTACCCCTTCACAGAAATTGGGTCCTGCAACCTAGTCCCCAGGACCACTGCTGATCCCCCTTCCCCAGTCTCCATAGTAGCTTAAGTACATTCTCTCCATGAACTCCAGTCTTGTAGGTGGTCTGGGTTTGCAGTTTTATTTATCAGGGACACGGGATAGTGAGAAGCAACAGACACACAGGCTACCTAAATGGCATTACTGTTTCTGTAATAGCAGAAGAGGTACACAGATCTGGAAAAGGTCATTTTCTTCACCATTCCGGAGCATTCTTTGGCCTTAAGTAAGAGTCCTCTAAGGAGTCTAGGATCCTTCCTCTCCCCCGTCCCTCCTTCAGTGAATGGTGTCTTCTCCAGAACATGGAGTCTTTCTCTTGCCCAAACTTCCTATGTGTCTGTGCCAAGTCTATAAATCTTCGTATCATAAGAACATAAGAATGGCCATACTGGGTCAGACTAAAGGTCCATCTAGCCCAGTATCCTGTCTTCCGATGACAATGCCAGGTGCCCCAGAAGGAATGAACAGAGCAGGTAATCATCAAGTGATCCATTCCCTGTTGCCCATTCCCAGCTGCTGGCAAACAGCTGGTTTCTGTGTTCTGCATTTGGGGATTTTCAATTCTTCAAACCCCAGTCCCATATATGGAAATTCAGAAAAAATGGCTTACTTCAGACATCCTGTTATTCTGTCTGGGCCAGATCTATTCACTAGTTAATAGTCCTTCACCACCCCTTGCAACTTCAGTCTATCCTGGAGGTAAAAAGACAACAAACAAGGCAACCAGGCCTTTTAAAATGGAGTCTGCAGTCTGACACAGATGAACAGAGAGCGTTCATAATAGCAAACAGGATTCACAAAGTGTATGTAGACAGATTCCCCAAATGTTCACAACTTACATAAAACAATTTCTTTTGTTGTTCTCCTTCACTGACTTCTGTCTGATCAGCCTTAATCTGTGAGCTCATGGGAGCAGGGACCCCTATTCTTGAATGTCTGTGTGACGTTGCACTCCATATACTTTATGAAAATATGCTTATGAATGTGAATATGATGTAACTGGAATATGCTTTATGCAAAAGTTCTCTTGTAATGTATCGTTACAAAGCTTATCTACTGAGTGTGTTCATCCTGTTTGTTTGCCTGTATTATGTCTATGTCTGGAGTTAGGAGAATAAGATATAAACTTGTATTACTTATGTAAACATATTAAGTGGAAGCCATTAAAGGTGCTTCAGAATCAGTGAACTGTAAATGGCTCTGTTTACTTGCAAACCTTCCTGTGTACGTGTGGGCCACCCCAGGAAGAATGGAGGCTGGGGTCTCACAGGACATGTGACCATGTCACATGGTACTGGAATCCATCTTAAATCTGGTTCTTTTACATTTAGAAGGAGGAGTGGGGGGCCAAGCAGAGACAAAAGTTTCCCGCCTTGTGCCAAAGCTATAAAAGGAGGTGGAGCAGGACAAAGAGAGCCCTGTCATGAGAGAGCCCCTGTTTACCACCTAAGATTTCTGCTGGAACTAACAAGGACTGTACTGGGGAAAGGATTGGGCCCAGACTAGGAAGGAGTCTAGTTTGTGAAAGAAATGTATTGGAACATCTCTGAGGGTGAGATATTACCTGTAATCAGTTTCTTAATGTATTAGGCTTAGACTTGCATGTTTTGTTTTGTTTTGCCTGATGACTTACTTTGTTCTGTCTGTTATTACTTGAAACCACTTAAATCCTACTTTTTATACTTAATAAAATCACTTTTGTTTATTAATAAACCCAGAGTAAGTGATTAATATCTGGGGGAGCAAACAGCTGTGCATATCTCTCTATCAGTGTTATAGAGGGCGGACAATTTGAGTTTACCCTGTATAAGATTTATACAGAGTAAAACAGATTTATTTGGGGGTTGAATGCTATTGGGAGCTAGGTGTCTGGGTGCTGGAGAAGGTAACCTGCTAAGCTGTTTTCACTTAAAGTCTGCAGCTTTGGGGGCATGGTCTAGACTCTGGGTCTGTGTTGCAACAGGCTAGCATGTCTGACTCAACAAGGCAGGATTCTGGAGTCCCAAGCTGGCAGGGAAAGCTCAGAGGTAATTTCAGCACATCAGGTGACAGTCCCAAGGGGGTGTCTGTGACCGAACCCATCACAGTCTGTAAAATTCATACTGCATCATCGGGATTATCACAAACAAATAATAAACAATGCTCACATTCTGGGGTGCAGTCCAGACCAGTGAGGAGTTGTCTCCTCTTACCCATAACTCTTAAGTGCCTTGGAAGCACTGCTACTGTAGTTCTCTGCCTGGGGGAGTCTTACAGTCAGCAACAGCCATGCATTCTATGTCTATGTATTGAACAGCCCTGGTCTAACACTTTGGATCCAAGAACCTGCCTGCTATACCATAGACTTCCACTGGTCTCCACCAGCCTTGGTTAACAAATGGTAACATGACTCTAAACTCTCCCCAGACCTGAATTTACACAAAATTGTATGCTCTGAAATGTCCAGCCTGTCCTGGAACAATCAAAGGAATGTTAAGGTCCAATTGCTCCTTTAAAGAGTCAATAGCCAACAGCTTGTTATTTTAATTGGAGTTATCAAACAATTCAGTTCCAACACAGCACTGGAATGGTTTAGATTTAAAATAAAACAAGTCCATTTAATTTCAAAGAGAGAGGTTGTGAGTATAAGGATTAAAGCCTGAAATGGTTACAAAATAAATAAAGATAAAGCACTTTCTAGTGACTAAAACTTAACAAACTAGGCTTTGTTCAAGGTAAAAGCCTCACCCCATTTTTCCAGCAAGATGGCTGACTGAAATTCTGGGTCAAGATCTATCCCCCAGCGTCAAAGGGCTGGTACCTTTGTCTTCTTAGGTGAAAGATAGATACCTTAGGATTCTGTACCCCTCTCTTTTAGCATCCATTTAATCTTTGAAATGGATTTTTCTGAAGGATATCTGCAGATAAGTCTATTACCATCTGTGAGGCAAGCAACATGGAGTCTGTCTTGAAGGATGTGTCCTGCTGCCTTGTCTCCCAGTGGAAGCTGTCCACTAAAATACAAATTATTTATTTCCTGTCCCCTTCAGTGTAAATAAATGAACATTAAACAGATGATTGTCAATCTCACCCCCCCCACCATGATAGCATGAAGTTTACCTCCACCCCTTGTTAGCTTGATGATCTGTTGATGCGAGATGTAAATATATTCTTATGGCCTTTCAAAGTACTTTGGCAGTAACTCCCAGGTCGGGAAACTACATTCCTTTGTCTAGGGTGGGATAATTTCTGCTTGGATGGCAAACACATTTTAAGAATTATAATTTCGGTTTCTCCATAACTTTGTATCAGTTGCTTGCACCTACTTTATGCAATGATATTAGTAACCAGGGAGATAGGAGCTTTTCATTGATACCTTACATGACACTTAGATACATTTCATAACGTTAAAGAACTAGGTACACTAGAGCTGTTTAAGCCAGATGAAATTAATTACTAGATATCAGGGTGTATGTGACCCTCTGCTCTTGGGTTGTTCTTAATGTCAAGACAACAACACACCAAACCTGAAGGTCCAAAGCCCAATATTGCCCATACTTCAATAGTAAAACGTTTATTGACTTAAATGAGTGAAGGATCAGACCCATCAAGTAAGTAGCACACAGGCAAACCTATGGTCTCTGATTCTGTAGCCTTACCTAATGTCAACAGCTTTCACTCAGATAGTCTTTCATATTTCTACAAACAAAAGCAACCATCTTCCCTCTTCCAACTGAAACAAAATTTAATTAGCCTGAATATTAACAAATGAACAAACAGAAAACAAAAGTCAGGAATGAGGGAGTGTTTGTTCCCCCCCACACACCCTTTTTCCAGGCCCTTCTTTCCACAGCCTCATTTATTACTATTTTATTTACAGATAGAAGCAATTAGATCCTCTGATCAGTCTTAATAATTATTCAGCTCCTCAGACCTGGCAAAGCATCAGATGAAGGAGCAGATATTTTATCCAAATGTGAAATGACCAGCATGAAAAGCTCTGCCTGGAACTGGATGGTAAATGTAATCCATCAAAAGCCTCTGGCTCCATTTAAATTAACACAATTAGGACTTATCGAACCCTCCTCCGGACCCACTGTCAAACTGGATAAACAAACTTTCAGCAGTGTGTGAATGTGTAATCAAATAGCATCTGAAATACACCGTGAGATGAGACTGTGCTTTGGACACAAGGTCAAAATCATTATTTTCCCTTGCTCTTTTGCTTCTTATTCCTCAACTTCCAGCTCAATACTTTATCTGCCCTGCATTCAGAAGAACACAGGACAAACAATGAAAACCAGCACATAGAAAGTATCCCAGATCCTTGTGGCACAATGGGAATAAAAGAGGCATGAAAAATAAATAAATAAATAAATAAATAAACTGGATTGCAAAACTAGCCTGAAATGTAACAGTGATTCAGTGGGACAGATTTTATTATTATTAATCTTGGTGAAATAATAATAAGATCTTCTGTTTATAGTCCCTGTTTTATTTCACAGGCTCTTGAAATGCTTTCTAAAAAGGAATGGCTTCCCCATCATAAGTAACGCATCCACTTCTGAGGTTAAACGCTACATCTGATTAGGAAGAGATAGCAATACATACAGCACTTACAAAAAGGATGGGAAAAATCATTTCCAGTTAAAATTGCAATAATAGTCCACGTTGGAATCTGACTTGGGCATTGGGGTTAACACCCAAACCTTGCAAAAGAGCTGGCAGCACAAAAACAGCCTCTGTTTAACAGGCTGGGGGATTGGGTTAGTATTCACTCAGAGGGGAAAACTGCCCACTCCCAAATCACCAATACATTGTTTTAAGGTCTCCCAATCAATTATTGACCTGGCCTAACTGTGCTGAACTTATGAGAGCGAACACAATCACAAACCCCAACAGGTCATCATGTAGCATAACATAACTTCCAGCTGCTTTTCCCCCTGTGATGGGGGGTTCACCCCACATTTGCCCTGAAAGGGTTCATGAAGACCAAGGAAGGGGCTAATCAGGGCCGGCTCCAGGCACCAGCCCACCAAGCATGTGCTTGGGGCGGCACCTGGAGGGGGGCGGTGCGGCGCTCTGGCCTGAGAGCGGGGCCACAACTGGGCTCGCCGCCCTCCCCCCGGTGCTCTGGCTGCCGGGGAGAGCAGAGCCGTGGCGGGCTCGCCGCCCTCCCCCTGGTGCTCTGGCCGCCGGGGAGAGCGGAGCCCCGGCCGGGTTCGCCGCCCTCCTCCCAGCACTCCGGCTGGTTGCGGAAAGCGGGCTCGCGGCCGGTCTCGGCGCCCTCTCCTGCCACGCTCCCCGCGGGGGGAGCGGGGGGGCGGGGGCAGCGGGAGGCTTTTTTGCCGCCCCAGGCAAAAAAGCCAGAGCCAGCCCTGGGGCTAATGAACTGAATTAGCCACAGCTGAGGGGAATCAGGTGGCCCAGCAATCCCCTGAGGGAGAGAGCTCAGCTGGCGAGGAACAAGCTGTGCTGGACTAATAAAGACAGGAAATTGGCAGTACAAAGAGGGTGCTGCTGGGGAAACCTGCAGTTACTGCATGGAAGAAGGGAGGAGTGTTTTGAGGCTACAGTGCTAGGTGGCCTACAGTTGCTCCCTGGGAGGGGGGAGTTAGGAAGATTGAAAACCCAGAGAGGGATGTGTGCCTGATGGTAGGAGAGAGCACAGGGAAAGTCCCTACGGTCTAGCAGGGGACAGGCTGTGACTGCTGGCTAGAGGTCCCTCAGCCGGAACCCAGACTAGAGGGTGGGTCCAGGTTCCCCTACCAGTCACTGAGGGAGTGGCACTATGAGGCACTGAATAGGAAGACTGCCTGAGCCTGTTTGTGGGAAGAGACTTTCCAGCCCCAGAATGGGAAACCATTTGGTGACCTGTCTGGAGGACTGAATCACGAAGAGGCAGTAGCAACTCGTGGAGTGAGAGAGGGTCTGCCAACCCTGAGAAAGAGATGGAGAAACAGAGTGAAAGTTCATGAAGGGGTGTTGATCTTGCAAGGTATTCCCCAGAATGAGCAGGAGGAGGCACCATCCTAGCGGTGAGTGGAGCATCATGTCACACCCCTCTTTCAGTTCTCCCATAATTAACACAAACATTTGGCAAAGCATTTCAACCACTCTGAATAAAAATGTCTTCCTCTCTCATTTAGTTGGGTTTCAGTTCCTCAATATGCATACTTTCATAAGCCCTCCAATCCTCCATATAGTCGTCTTAGAAATTCAGGTCTTGTCTATCACATTTTTCTTAGGCAGTAAAGCAAACTTTCAGGCCTCTACACACCAAAAAATATTTTTCCCCTTTGCAGGTCACATTTAAACAATAATGTAGGCTTAGATTGCCTGCAAGGCTGATTTCTTCATTTCTGACCTACCAAAATATTAACATTCCTCCATAAAGCTAGAAGTGTCCCAAAGGTAAAATATATAAGAGCCAGGTGGCAGGACATTCTCATCAGTGGGCTCATGCCTCTGGAAGGCAATTCCACAGGGTACACGCTTAAATCACAAGATGGCCATATTTTTATAAAACTGCATGATGTACCTCTTTGCCCCATTAACTGTGGGACTTTGAATTCCTTTTGCTCTGAATTGACTGGCCCAGTGTTTCTTCAACTTATGGGCTTGAGTCTCCTCCCATAATAATGTACATCTATTGCAACTCTATTGATTTCAATGGAGTTATTCCTAAATCACACCAGTCTGAGGGGAGAATCAAATACTCTCTCTTAAAGCTGCAGAGACTTTTATCGCTCTCTCTTTGTGTCAGAAATTTTAATAGACCCTATTTTAAAGCATGTATAGTGGATTGGTGTAGCAGGGAGACAGGCACCTTATAAATGCATGTAACATTAATAATACCTAATTTTCTAGCAAGTACAATGCGGCATATTGAGTGTCAAGGAATTTTCCTTGCTAGGACTGAGTAGAAAAGTGAACAGTATTTGTAATTAGTAGTGTCAGTTTGTTAGCTATTGTGCGAAGGGATCGGATGGTAGAGATAGTGACACAGGTTGATGTTTCCAGGAAGATCAATCAATATTAGCATTTTGCCAGTGACATGTGGTTGATTTTAGACTCAGAAGAAATGACAGCACTAGTGACATGGGCGGTGGTGTGCATGTGTTTGTAATGCAGTGG